>NC_136526.1:67245894-67495894 GCF_053919585.1 Euprymna scolopes
ACCTAATCTGTATTTTAACCTTACAATTTAATAAAAAAACATATCATAAAACTTGAATTAAACCTGGAAATACGATTTAAAAAATAGTGTGGACCACTCTTTGCATTAGCACCAAATATTATTCAAGCAAGTTACCAATCCGTAAAAAAAAAACTGTACTTTTACCAACCAATCTTATATCGAAAAACAAAAAAAAACAAAAAAAAACTCAAAAAGCAAGCGATAAACTTTTTTTTTTGCCTTATATAATAAAGAAAAAATGTTTAAATTAAAAAATTTGGAAGATAAACAAATGAATTATGTTTTTTTTTTGTGTTTTTTTACTTATCGAGTAAACAGAAAATGAAATCTACTTCATTTTGTGAATTCATGGCTGTGAAATGAATCGAACTGGAAGTTCAGTTTTATCAACAAAACAGCTTCGCACTAACGGTTACGAAAATATATTTATTTTATTTAATATTTTAATAATTCGCAAGGTAAATTTATTTTAATAACATAAAAACATCCCTCGACTCTAAAGATGGGTTGTTTGAAAATTTCAAATAAATTGGTAACGTAGAAATATGGTTTTATTCGCTTATAACGAACCAAGAATTACATTTTTATATATATAGATATATATATAAATATATATATATATATAAATATAAATATATATATATATATATATATAAATATATACATAAATATATATATATATTTATATATATGTAAATTTATATATAAATATATATGTATTTATATATATGTAAATATATATATATATATGTATATAAATAAATATATAAATAAATATATATATATAAATATATATATAAATATATATATATATATATATATATATATATATATATATATATATATATATAGAATAAATGACAAGAATTATATTCCAAAATTCATGATGTTGACTATCTTATAATTTATTCCTTTAAATCAGTTGACTTATACAATTCTTGACAGTATTACAAAATCAATCACTTATATCAATCCGTGAATCTATTATATTTTATACAATCATTATATCAATCCATGATATATTATGCCATTAACTCATCAGAAGAAATAGCAACAATCAATCCGTGAAAAGTAATTGAAAAAAAAATATAAAAATAAAAAAATTCAATATGGCGTAATGGAAAAATATAAAGGTAACTGCAGCGTCTCTTCCAATTTTCGGATTTTTACCATGTCAAATCACATTTCAATTCCTTTTGACAGATGGGGGGGAATTACATTTGAAACATTAAATGACGAAAAACTTCATTTAATTGTTTTTGGAATTAATTTTTTGTAGATCTTCATTTAGAGGTGAGATGTTTCGTTAAACGCTTGGTGGCCAAAAGTGGGTGCTCATTTTATGTTAAATTTATATACAAAAGTGATCCCCCATTCTAAAATGTCAATTTTTTTTTCAAAATTTCTTCTTTCATATTCCATTTATATATATATATATATATATATATATATATATATATATATATATATATATATATGCATATATTTCTATTCTTGTCTTGAGCGTTATTTTCACAACAAAACTCAATTTGGACAATATAAAATCACATTATTTTTTAAAATTTCGTTAGGGTTATTATACAAATGTGAAATAAATAAAAAAAGATTTTTATGCGTATAAACTAAGGACGTTTAGCTTGTGTCTGATTGTTATTAAGAAACCAATGTCCCCTAGTAAACATACGATGGTCCTCCTATTTTATTTTTAACTAAAAAAATTTAAATGTTCAAGAGCTACGAAGATGTGTGTGGTACCATTAAAACTAGCAACTTTTTGTGCTTCAGAAATCACTTTTTTGTATAGTCACCACTATTCTCAATACACTTTTGCCAGTGGAATTAAATATACAAATGTAAAATAAATAATTTTTTTACTGTCTTTAAAGTTAAGAACATTCAACTAGTGTCAGATTGATGTGGCAGAAATAAATGTCCTCTAGCTGCAAAGACCCATGGCGTAGTAGATAAAGTACTTGGTAAAATTACACTCTTCAGGAGGTTGAAAGTTTAACTCTTAGTGTGGGTGACACTCAAATTACAATTGTAAATTACTTAGGACTTCTACTCAGTTACGGCTGATGGAACAAGAACATACTACCTCCGTGAGTAAAATAAAAGGTCCTGTTTGAAATACTATCCCAAATGCAACAGAAAATTCTTGAGTTTGACAAGATACATCTGAAGAAAGTTGGAGGTTACCTCAACTGAAACGTAGTAAAAATAACACTCAAGATGAGAACAGTAGTCCAAAAAATCAATATGATACAAATTCCGAAACAATATAAACTGTTTATATGCTACTATCTCACAGAACAAGATGATCAGATGCCAATCGTATTACATATCTGTATAACTGCTTCTGGCTTTCATATTGAAACAGCAAGTTCTGTAATGATAGCCAAAGATCATGCAAAATCACAGTATCAGACAATGCTATAAAAATAATAGTTTTGTATCTCCCATGGTGCTATACAAACAACTTTAACAAATAAAACATTTAATGTCTATTGTAAACATGTTTATGGAAAAGCTTTTGTATTAACAATGTAAACAATTAATGCTGCAAAAATAAAAAATGAAAAAATTGGTACAATTTCCAAAGAAAAGTGCTTGACTGAACTCCAATCTCTGGTTCACAGCCAAAACTCTTATCTGTAGAAAAGCCAGATATTTACTAAGATGGAGTATTGCTGTTATATTTGAGGAGATGCCGCTTAAAGCACCTGTTTTTTGTTTTGGCAAAGTACAAAATTAACTCTGCAATCTAGTGGAAGAGGATCTCTTTTCATTCCTAGAGCTTCGTTCACACAGAAAGGATGTTGCTAGCCTCTCTTGTCCATCTATAGTAAGTGCTCGACTGAGCTCCAATTTCTGGTTATGATGGCAATCATCATCTGACAATCTCTTTAACCATTACGGTTGAGTTCCCCCACACCTCTCAGGCCTTCATAATTAGTGACCCATCAATAAAAAAAAAATTGCAAACAACTTTCTTTTTCTATATAGCTAAAACAAAAAGAACATACATGAGCAGAGTTTGTTTCCAAGAATTTCCCATCTGTGAAACGCAATACAGTGGAACTGCTTTCCTGTTGATTACAATGTGATCGTCTTCAAGTTAGATGTAAACAAATACTGTCCATCATACCCATTGTTTCCAATCTTCTCATAGTATTGTTAATCATTCAAGTGACAATTATACTTGAGTGGCTTTTAGCCTTAATGTCTAATATATATAAAAAAATATGAACATGAAATTAAGATCCCTAATGCTTTAATAACACATACAGGTGAAAGAAATCTATATATTAATATGATAGCGTGTGTGTGTGTTATATTCTATGTTACTCTTACATCCGGGTTGTTTAATTGTTATGTACTTCCATTTCTTGTCATAAATAATTTTACCATAATTTCTTCATAAGTTTTCATTTCGGTTTTGATTATAGCTGATGGCACTTAAGTCATTTATTTTTTTTTTTTATAAATAATTTTATCAAGAATTCTTCATAAGTTTTGGTTTTAATTTCGATTATAGCTGATGGCATTTAAGTCATCTATTTTTTTTATAATAATTTTATGAAGAAGTTTTGTTGTCTGCTTCGATTGTGGCTGAAGGAACTCAAGTTATATATATATATATTTTTTTTTTCATAAGTTTTTAATTCAGTTTCATTTCAAGCTAATGCACCCAAGTCATATGGATATGTTTTTTATTTTTGAAATCGCAACTTAATAATATATAAAAATCGATAGAACATTAACTCTATAATAATATATATGAAATCTGCAAGAATTAAAATATCATATTTAAGTGTACTTTACAACCAGGCTTTGTTGAGTGTTCGTGCTAGCTTAGATAAATGCTTTTGCAGTTTTAACAAAAAAGCTACAATAATATCAGAGCATCTCAATTTACACTGAACATCTACAGAATGACAACATCAATATATTACATATGAATGAGTACCCTGTGGAATTTCCACAGGCCCCGCTAGTGCTGATAATTTCATTAAAATTGCATAATTCATTGATTTTTGATGAGAAAAACGAACATGTTGGTCTGCTTTTAAAGTGTACTTTCCTAGTGATACCCCACTTCCTTTGCATCAGTTTGATGGTGGGCTGAAGGAGAGTACCATATTGCTGCAATCTGTCAAACTTCTTTGCTAGATTACTAGAAAAGAACCTTTTAAAGGCTGACTAGATTTTCTCTTTGTCCATTGTACATTGAAAGTATGATTAGAAATATTTGTTTAGTTCTTTTGAGAACAATTGATTGCAAAAAGTTTTTCCAAAACATATTTGCTTCTCTTTACACATATTATTTCCCTTGAATCGGACTTTATATTCACAGCTGAAAAATGTGGCTTAAATTGAACAAGGTGTCAAATTACAATTGTTCTCGTGAGGATTTGCAACTGAGAAGAAAATTTAGTGCGATTATAAATATTCTTGTTGTTGTTAAGGGGAGATAAATCAAAGTGGTTGTCATGTGAGTAATAGTCACATGAATAATTAAAAACCAAGACATGGTTTATGGGTATAAAGAAATATTACAAAGTATTCACGATTTTTACCTGTTAAGATATATGATGTAAGCACAATTGTATTTATGCAGACATTCATCATATTTTATTGCTTACTAGTTTCTACTTCTTCAGCATTACTGCTATAGTATATGGATGTGTTGATTTCCGCCTTTACCTATCTTTTACTGCTTTAGATTTAGTAATGAAAAAAATATTTGAAATTTTGTGCAAAAATATCCTACTTAATATTTAGATGAAAGACGAAGTAATTATGATGAATGTATTAAAGTAATGTTATTTATAGGCGAAAAAACAAACATTAGAAATTATGTTTTGTAAGCAAAAAATAATAATGACAAATACTTTTTATTTTTTGGAGATGAAGATTCTCAAATTTGATATAGTTTGTCTGGATCGAGTTGTTTTGTGCATCTGTCAGTGGTGATCCCGTTTCTTTGTTCAACTAACCTTTTTGTAGTCATGTCCAAGTTCTTTGTCATTTACATCTCTGCTGCCACTGAAATTTATGAACGCATCTCCTAACTGTTCTGACATCAACTGCATCGTCTTCATAAACGTTCAACAGGTTCCGGTGAATGTTGCTTGGTTCAATTTTTTCTGCATAGTGGAATTAAGTAATGCATATCTGCTTCTGACCCATTCTTAGAGTATTACACTGTCAATATTTGCAATAGAGACAAAACTTTGAGGTCAGGAATGCACAAGTTCAGTTATCATAGCAATGTAATTTGCACTCCCCTCTGATCCATTCAGGCAGAATAAAAAAAAATGAGAGGCATTACTTTTGGAGAGTTCGATTTTCCCTACATTTAAAATCTAACTTTGCCTTTGTGGGGAGGCAAGTAAAAAACTTTTATATTTTTTAATTCTTTTTTTTTTTCTTTTTTTTTTTTCATTAAATAATATTGAATATAGTTCAGTTTTATTATAAATCGATTCTTGTTTATTTCTCCAAATAAAAAATGAAAATGAAATTTTTGAAGTTTCTTTTTTATTTGTAAAGTTTTAGCATTCACTAGCAGGGAGAGTTGTCAAAGGTCTTTTACAAAAGCAAAATACTCAGTTTGTTAAACTATCAAACTAATTGATGAGCTAGTTTAACCAAAACCTGTTCAGGGACCAAAAAGTTTCTCATTGTTTGAAAGTGTTTTTGTAATGAAACTGTTGCAGCTATTAAGTTGCATCCATTATTAAATGAACATAATATTGTACCAACAGTTCATTTTATTTTATTGAAAATTGCCAAAGCAATTGATGGCAACATTAATAAAAATGATCCACTGCAAAAAAAGCTGATATCAGATTTAAATGATGAAAATTTTATATTTCTTTATAAATAATTAAATCATTAACAAGATATTTTAGTTTACTTATTGAACATACGTGCAGTATTTTAACTGATGGTGGATTTTATGGAAATATATATATATAAAAGTGAAAATGCTGCTAAGGGGTCCAAATGGAAAAATTGGTATGTAGGGGGGAGGGTCATTGAATTTTTATCTGTTTGTCAACTGTCTCACGAATATGCATGTTTGAATTGTTCACATGACAGATTACTTATTTTAAGAATAAGTAGGTTTGAAAACACTTTTTAAAGACCATGTCAAGCTGATCTAATAGTTATCGTACTTGACTCACTGTTTTTAGGTTTTGGTTTCTGTTGTGAAGGAACATAACTGGCTATACACCGGTTACAAACTGTATATATATATTGGACTGTTTGGCAGACAGCGGCAGACAAGCAGTCGCAGTAAGACAGATAGTCTTACGTGTTGATTATCAGACTTTCTTCCCCATACTTGTTACTATGTACTTCTATTTACCTTAGGCGAGCAGCCTTACGTTTCTGTATTATAAATAAACCCCATTACACATACCACTCGGTGTAACTCACGTTTGTCTTTATTTCCTAAGTATTTAGGAATATAACAATGGCGACGAAAGGATGTTCTTTCCCTTAACAGAGATAAATTACCGTACCAAGGACTGTGTGCAATGCAAGGATTTTTTGTTTTACGAAAAAAAAACAAACTACACAAGGATTTTTGACCACGTGCGTCAATGAATTTAAAAATTTTTCCTACCTAAAGTAGCGAAAAGTACGGATTTTTCTTCGTAAAGAACTCACAAGAAATTATAGAAACATGTTCAAGGTAAAGTGGAATTTATATTTATTTTGACAAGTAAAAAAAAAAAAAAAAAAAAATGGTCGCAAGTTGAATTCGAAACTACACTAAAGGATTACGAGTTTCGAAAGAAAAAATATAAATACAACGACTATTGTACCATTTTATGCCACGTGGGAACGGCAGCCATATATTTTTTTTTTTTTGGAAAATTAATTGTTTGTTATTGCCTTTATATAAATAATTGGAACTATTTGTCGTGGGAAGTAAGAAATATTTTGTGTATGAACTTACGTTGTTGAAAAAAAAAAAAAAAAAAAAAAAAAAGAATTATTTTACAAAGCCTGTTGAATTACTATGGATGAACTTTGTTGAAACGTGTTGTGTCTGCATATTGCTACTAATTTACGATATACGTAAATTTACGATTTTTCTTTGGAATTATTGTGTAGAATTCGAAAAGACATTTTTGTACTAGAAGCTAACATGGAACAATTAGCAGAGTTAACTAAGGCTCTAGCCCTTAGCATCCAGGAACAGACAAAAATGACTCAACAATTTTTAGCGCAACAACAACAACAACAACAAATTCAACAACAACAGCTACAGCAACAGCTGCAACAACAACAAGAAAGAACACAAAAAACTTTAGAGGCACAACAAGAACAAACAAACATACTACAACGACAAATGTCGACACAGCAAAAGAATTTAGAAAAGCTAATTCTAACGTCGACCGGGAAGAAGACTAATTTTTCTGCCGAGGGTATTTCAAATTCACTAACGGAATTTCGTTACTCCCCGGATACTGGTGTTACTTTCCCTGCATACTACAGAAGATACGAAACAATTTTTACGAAAAGATGTTTAGACTGGACCGATGAGGAAAAAGTTACCCTGCTACTACAAAAACTGGGTACTGATGAAAACACCAAGTATGCAAATCTAATTCTACCAAAAAAACCGGAGGAGGTTTCGTTCGAGGAAACAATTAGTACCTTGTCGAAAATATTTGATAAAAGGGATAGCCTATTTCACTCTAGATACAAATGTTTGAACATTCAGAAGGCAGAAGCTGAAGACTATCTAGAATATGCTTGCACTGTGAACTGTTTATGCGAATCATTTAAATTGAATGAAATTTCCGCAGACCAATTTAAATGTTTAATCTTTGTACAAGGTCTCACAGCACCAAGGGACAAAGATATACGTTCACGGATCCTAACAATTATGGAGGCGGATCCTAACATAACATTGCAAAAAGTCACTGAAGAGTGTCAACGTCTGATTAACATAAAGAAAGACAACACTCGCATTGAAGAGAAAAATATTTTTAAGGTGCAGCAAGTAAAAAGGCAAGGGACCACAAGAAAGTCCAGGTTCCAAGAACACAGGATCCTTAAAGGATACAAAGACCCAAAGCTAAAGTGTAAATGTTGTGGTAGTTTAAGACACAACAATAAGACCTGCTGGTTTAGGAACAAAATATGTTATGAATGTGGTCTCAGAGGTCACAAGGGAACATACTGTGCCCAGAAGAAAAGACAAGGGACCGATAATGTAAATACGCTTCACATGAATAAAGAAAAAAGCTGCGAAAGACGGAAATATGTTGATGTTCGGATAAATGGACATCTGGTTACATTGCTTCTGGATAGCGGTGCAGATATTAGTATTATAAATGAAGATATATGGAAAAGGATAGGTCGACCTGAATTAACGAAAACCAGAAAGACGGCGAGAAGTGTGTGCGGCAAAAGATTAGAGTTCAAGGGAGAATTAAAATGCAAAGTGACATTCGCTAACCAGACTCATAAATCCAAAGTGTACGTCGTACCAGGAAAGAATACATGCCTGTTTGGGGTAGATTGGATTGTCCTGTTTAATTTATGGGAGAAACCCATAAATTCGTTTTGTAACGTTTTAACTGCAGAAAAAGCAAACCAAAGGAAGACTTCCTGAAGGATTTGAAAACTGAATTTCCCAATGTTTTTGCCGAAGGACTAGGACTCTGTATTAAGACAGAGGCAAAATTTGAATTAAAGAAAAATGCCACTCCAGTATTCAAACCTAAAAGGAATGTGCCTTTTTCAGCGATGGACGCAATCGAAAAAGAGTTGGATAGACTTCAACAACTGGAAGTCATTGAAAAAGTTAACCACACAGATTGGGCAAGTCCAACCGTGTATGTAAAGAAAAAAAATAACAGAATAAGGGTCTGTGGAGATTTTTCAACGGGTTTAAATGACTGTCTATTGGACCATAATTATCCCCTTCCGTCCGCAGAAGATCTGTTCTCTAAGCTTAACGGAGGAAAAATTTTTTCTAAGATAGACCTCTCAGATGCTTACTTGCAAATTAAGATCAGCGATGAATGCTCCAAATACTTAGGCATAAATACTCATAAGGGCATTTTTAAGCTAAAGAGGCTTCCTTTTGGATTAAAGGTTGCTCCTGCTATTTTCCAGCAAATTATGGACACGATGCTGGCAGGGTTGGAATTTTCAATGGCCTACCTTGACGATATCCTAATTAAAAGTGAAAATTTGCAAGATCATAAGAAGCATGTAAAAGAAGTATTCAAAAGAATACAGGAATTTGGTTTTAAATTGAGCCCAGAAAAATGCGATTTTTTTATGAAAAAAATTAAATATCTAGGTCAAATAATCGACAAAGAGGGTCGAAGACCGGATCCACAAAGGACTGAAGCAATTGAAAAGATGCCTGCTCCAGATTCAGTGACAAAATTAAAATCGTTTTTGGGATTAGTTCAATACTATGCAATTTACATCCCTAACATACATAATTTAAGAGCTCCTCTTAACGAGTTACTGAAAAAGGGTGTTAAATGGAACTGGAATAAGGAATGTGAATCTGCTTTCCAAAATATCAAAAGATGTCTACTGTCAGACTTAGCATTGGCACATTTCAATCCAGAAAAGGAACTAATACTAGCAACGGACGCCAGTGATTACGGTGTTGGCGCTGTATTACTTCACAAGTATGAGGATGGTAGGACAAAAGCTATCGCCCATGCTTCAAGAACGTTGGTTGCAGCGGAGAAAAATTACAGCCAAATTGAAAAAGAGGCGCTGTCGATAATATTTGGAATTACAAAGTACAATCGATTTCTCCATGGACGATCTTTTATTTTGCAAACCGACCATAAACCCCTACTTACCATATTTGGATCAAAGAAAGGCATTCCCACACATACTGCGAATCGATTACAGCGATGGGCTGTAACCCTCTTAAACTATCAGTTTAAGATGGAACATGTATCCTCAAAAAAGTTAGGACACGCAGATGCATTATCACGGTTGATCCCTAAAAGAAGCGAAAGTTTCGAAGAAACGGTAATTGCTGCGCTTAAAGACGAAAGTGAATGTACAAGTTCAATGTGTAATATGATACGTGAACTTCCGGTAACTTTCGAAAAAATAAAAAAAGAGGCATTAAATGACATTTTCATTAAGAAAATGAAAAATCAATTGGGATGGATGAAAAAAAATAAAAAGGTAGATCAAACAACGCCTTTTTCCATCTGTGAAGATGTGCTCATGTATGGTGAGAGGATCGTAATTCCACTAACGTTACAGAGGAAAATTCTGAAGGAATTTCATACAGGTCATCCGGGCATTTCGAGAATGAAATCCCTTATGAGAGGATATGTGTACTGGCCTGGTATGGACAAGGAAGTTGAAAAATGTGTCAAGACATGCAGAGGATGTCAATTAGCAGCTCGAGATCCTCCAGTAAAAACGACGCCATGGCCAAAGACGGACCTACCCTGGTCACGTCTGCATATTGATTATGCGGGACCTATAAATGGTTATTTTTACTTGATTATTGTAGATTCTTTTTCAAAATGGCCAGAAATATTTAAGTTTAGACATCCAACAGCAAAAAACACTGTGAGTGCGCTTAATGAAATTTTTAGCCGTTTTGGAGTGCCAAAAACCTTAGTGAGCGATAATGGAACAGCATTTACTGCTCATGAATTCAAAGAATTCTGTGACTCACTAAATATTCTACATATGACAACACCTGTGTACCATCCACGATCGAATGGGTTGGCCGAAAAATTTGTAGATACGTTTAAAAGGGCACTTAAGAAAAATCTTACTACGGACACAGACGAACAATGTATTCAAACATTTTTAGCAATTTACAGGGTGACACCAAATCCTAATAATAATGTCAATTCTTCCCCGGCTGAGCTAATGTTTGCAAGAAAGATAAGATCTGTCTTCGATAGGCTGCTACCAGAGAAAAAGAAAGTTTTCAAAAAAGAAAACCTTAATACCAAGTGCTTCTCCCCAGGTGAAAATGTATATTTCAAAAATTTTCAAAATGGACGAAATCAGTGGGTTGAAGGTATTATCAAAAAAAGGATTGGGAGCATGGTCTATACCATCCAAGGATTAAGTTTTGTCTGCAAAAGACACAGAAATCAAATACGTCCCAGACTGTCTCCAAATGTGGAAGAGACACCAATGGAAACATTGTGCGATATTTTTGATATACCAAAACCAGCGTGTGTACCGCAAACAATGAATATTTCGCCTGAACCGACCATACGGGCTGGACAGAAACCTTTACCCCGGGTAACGCTGACCAGAAGGAAAAGCGCAAGAAAGAGAAAAGTTACCAGGAGATTAAGCCCTGACCCTAAAAGGAAGAGGTATTTAAGCTAAAATCAGGAAGATTTCAGCTTCAGGGGGAGGTGTTGTGAAGGAACATAACTGGCTATACACCGGTTACAAACTGTATATATATATTGGACTGTTTGGCAGACAGCGGCAGACAAGCAGTCGCAGTAAGACGGATAGTCTTACGTGTTGATTATCAGACTTTCTTCCCCATACTTGTTACTATGTACTTCTATTTACCTTAGGCGAGCAGCCTTACGTTTCTGTATTATAAATAAACCCCATTACACATACCACTCGGTGTAACTCACGTTTGTCTTTATTTCCTAAGTATTTAGGAATATAACAGTTTCGATCTCAGTTTCAGTATTTTTTTATACTTACGAGAAAAAAAACATAATATTCCCATGCACATGTCTCCATTTCTTTTGTTTTTTTTTTTTACTTCATTTTTTTTTTAAAGGAATTTAACATTATGTTTAATACCTATAGTATTTCTGTTTATAATAAATAAGAATTCTGCATTAATTAAAATATAATATTAATGCATATTTTATGACTGGATAACGCCAGGCGGTCTGCTAGTAAATCAATAATTGTAAGCTGCTTCTTAATAATATGTATAGTTGCTAATTAACTAATTACTGCACATTACCTAGTTGGAGGTCAGCTATTAACTTTTTTTAAACTTAAATATTATTATAATTAGTATTAACTGTTTAGTTTATTTCATGGCAGTTACTATTACCAGGCCAGGCAAACGTGACTGGAGTCCGTGACTGAGAGCAGACATGTGAAAACCAAAGTAGAAATTTTGGTTTCCTACGAGTAAGTAATAACTCATGAGAAATGTTTTAGTGACATTTCTCACAAATTATTTAGTACCTTTGGTTTTCACATGTCCGTCCCCAGTCACATGTCTGGTATTAGTAATGGCCATAAAGTAAATAGTTAATACTAACTATAATAATATTTAAGTTTGAAAAAAAAAAACGTTAATAAATGTCCCCCGCCCCCGCTTACTTTGAATAAACTGGCTTGGAAGCATAGATAAAAATTTTCAGTGAGATTCTTTCAATGCTTCATGCCAATAGGTAAATTTTGTGTGTGAGTGTAACTGTTTTGTCTATTTTTTCTCTATCTTCACACCTTATCTCTCACAAAACTGAGAGATAAATACCATCCCTATGATAGAATCACAGATAAACTAAACATGAGCCTGGTGTTGCCACATACACAAAATCTCTATAATAGACATGAGGGGAAAATGAATGAACATGTATTGAAGGCGATGACAGAAACTCTAAAGGAACATGTTCAGTCTGTCGTGGAACGAGGGACAAAAATGGATACATTCAATGTTGCTAAGACTAAGCTTCTTTTCTTTAATAATTACAAGAAACCTTTCCAACCACTAATTGCCATGGCTAAAGATACATTACCTGAAAGTAATTCGTTCAAACTCCTCAGCTTAACATTCACAGGGAACATGAGTTGGAACGAATACACTGAGCGCATTGCTAACGCTGCTGCAAAAAAGGTGGGCCCTCTCTACCGTGCTAGAAAGTTATTTATGCCTGAGAATATCCTGTATCTCTACAAGGCCACCATTCGCTCTAGCATGGGGTATTGTTGCCACATTTGGGCCAGAGCATCTGCTACTCGTCTCTCCCTCTTAGACAGAGTTCAAAAGAGAGTCACCAACCTAATAGGTCCTGCATTATCAGCTAGGTTTCAACTGCTGTCCCATTGACGAAATGTTGAATCCCTCTGGCTGTTTTACAAGTATTTTAATGATGGATGCTCCAACAAACTTGAACCTCCTCGATGGAAATACCCATGACAAACCGACAAGCATCAAAATCCCACCCCATACACGGTAGAAATCCTTAAATGTGGGAAAGCCTTCTACTCTAACGGTTTCTAACCTGGAAAAAAAGATTGAGAAATTGAAATCGAATGGAAGACTGAAACTGATAGAAAACTGTTGCCACATCTGGGCAGGATAAGCTGCTAGAAAGAGCTTATCCTGCCTTGACAGAGTTCAAAATAAACTTTGTAGCCTAGTAGGAGATGCCCTTTTCTCTTCCCTGCAACCTGTTTCTCACAGAAGAGATGTTGCCAGCCTGTCTCTGCTTTAGTGTTATTTTCATGGCAAGTGCTCGTCTGAGCTCCAATCTATGGTTCCTCCTCACCAAACTTTCATGAGAAACACTCGTCTAGTTGAAACCACTATCAATAATTTCGCCCATTCTTTATTTGTGCCTAAACCTAAACGTAGATTCCATGAACAAAGCTTTTTTCTTAGAACTGCATACCTGTGGAACTCTGTTCTATTTTCCTACTTTCGAGCTGACTATAATATGGTTGTCTTCAAGTCCAACGCAAACAAGTTCTTGAGGAGCCGTTCACCTTACTACTATTGATTACTACGATATTGTCCTAGTGACTACTGTACACTCATGAAACCTTATCCTCGAGTGGCCTCTGGGCTTTAATAAGTAGTGACTCTTATGTAAAAAAAAAAGAAAAAAAATAGATGGCAATGATGAAAACAGTTGAAACCTTAAGGAAAATCCTTGAATGCAGAAAGCAATTCACAAAATTCACAAACCATAGCTGGTCACGTGGAAGTTGCAATAAAAATTTAAAAAAAACAAAGAAGATCATCATGTGAATGTAAAGGAATTTCATCAATTGCTTCTCCCCAATAAAAACCACAATGTGATGGAACCAACCTTGGCTGATACCACACACAAACATTGATGAAGGAGAGAACATTAACCAGACCGCTATTAGAAGAGTGCAGAGATTATTGGAATCCCAGAGAAGATTAGCAAGAAATCAATGGTAACTGGCTGTTGTGATAATGCAAAATCATTTGCAA
The DNA here is from genome assembly GCF_053919585.1 of Euprymna scolopes. Classification (NCBI taxonomy): domain Eukaryota; kingdom Metazoa; phylum Mollusca; class Cephalopoda; order Sepiida; family Sepiolidae; genus Euprymna; species Euprymna scolopes. The sequence continues at coordinate 67,260,137 of NC_136526.1, forward strand.
TGGTTATCAAAAGAGGTGGAGAGCACTGAAAATCTGAGGGGACTTGTTGCCACTCAAACTCAAGGGAATACCACTGGTTATTATTAGTGATGGAGATCTGTGTGAAAACTTTTGGTGAGTACATGATGATGCAGTCAAATTAGTAAATTGTTCGACTAAAAATACAAACACAACCTGTCCAAAAGGATTAACAAATAAAGCCAGAGTTTGAAAGCAGGCTGGTAAACTACATCAATGAAGTACAAAAAGAAGAATAGCTGACCTCAAACTAGGTAATGTGCAGTAATTAGTTAATTAGCAACTATACATATTATTAAGAAGCAGCTTACAAGCTGATTGCAAAAATAAATTAGGAAATTGTATTCATTTTTAGTTTGTGAGAGGGGAATCTATCACCATACTTTCCCTTAAACATGTCAATTGGACTTTTATTAAGTGCAATACTTATTATTATTATTTTTTTTTAATGGAGAGTAGAAACCGTATTGTGGATGTGTTACTCTCGCTTCTCTTTATTTGTCCCTCAGTCCTCATTTTTTTAATGAGTGATTTTTCTAACAAAGGGAGAGAAAAAAGCTGTATTCTAGGTTGGCAGTATTTTGCGCGAACAGTTGGCAGAGGTGGCGGAAATTTTCTGTTTCTATGTCTATCCTTGTAGCCATGTCACTAGTAAGGGTGCTGGAGGTAAACGTTTTATCTGGGCTGACGTTATCCGCCTGATAGTCAGCGACCCGAACTTTCGATTAACCACTAAGAAGGCTGTCCTATCAGCAGGCGCAAACTACTGGGGCTGCTGTATTGCCATTTGGTGAATGGATTCTGGACCATGCAGTAGCTTCTGGTGGGGCCTCTCAATGCCATATAAGTGGGTAATTGTCACGGCTTTACCTTATCATGTTTTACAAAAAAAAAAAAATTTTCTTTGTTTCTTTTTCTCTCTTAGTTTCCCCTCTCTATCCTTTTCTAAGCAAGTCTGATGACCTAGTCCACAAATTCCAAAATTCCATCATGACAAGTTTCAAGAAAAAATACACGATTAAACCCGGATCTCCAACTTCCAATGCAGACCCCCACTACCATGTCTCCTTCACCAACATCAGGGGTCTACGTTCTAACCTTCCACAGGTTGAAACCCAATTACAGGAGACTAAACCTAACCTTTTATTTTTAAGTGAAACTGGCATTGGACAGACTATTTCCTTAGATGAGTTCGTAATTAAAGGCTACTCTAACTTAACTTCTAAATCTGACTCCCAAGATCGCCATGGGCATGGAATATGTGCCTATATTAAAGATGGCTTTCCATGTGGTAGGGACATCTCCAGAGAAGATCCTAACTTACCCTATATGTGCTTCCCGGTTGCACTAGCTAACAGTACTGCATTTATATTTACTCCCTATCGCCCCCACAACAGCGGAGTTACTATCTTTAAAAGCATATCTGAGAAATTGACCAAGTCCTATCTACTTATCCTTCAGCTAACATTCACGTATGTGGAGACTTCAATGTTCACAATGTGGAATGGTTGACCCACTCAAACAAGACCGATGATGAGGAGAAGTTCTGTCATGATTTCTCCATTGCTTATGACCTCACTCAGATTGTTCACGAACCCACCCGTGTACCCGACAATGACGGCCAGTATGCGAGCCTACTAGACCTTTTTCTCACAACTTGCCCTGAACTATGTTCAGTTTCTGTTCAGTCTCCTCTTGGATCTTCCGAAAACTCTGTTGTATCAATTAAGATAAAAATGAAATATAATGTCCCCAGATGTACCTCTCCATCATACAGTATATCGATACACTATGGTTGACTGGGATAGCTTCCATACATTTATATCGGATCTACCTCTGTGTTCCATGTTTAAAAAGGATGTGTCCTCTATAGTATCAGACCTGACGGAATGGTTGATTGTAGGTATAGACTGTTTCATACCCTCAAAAAAGTTCCAACAAAAACCTAACAGTCAGCCATGGTTCTCTCCAGAATGTGCTGCTGCGATTGCGCACAGAAATCACTTTTTCCATTGCTTCCAACGTAATAGATGTATGGAAACTAAAGCCGCTTTTAGAACTGCCAGTAACTATTGTAAGAAAGTAATAAAGAATGCAAGAGGGTTGTATGCTCAATCCGTCAAGTCCAAAGTAACTGAGCAGTGACTTGGTTCCCACCAGTTTTGGCAAATAGCAAACAGAATCCTGAACAGAAGTGTGTGCTCTATCCCAACTATCATCAATGGTTCTGAAGTAATCTCGTCAGCATCAGACAAAGCCAAACTCTTTGCCAAGAACTTTGCAGCTAATTCTACCCTTTGCGACCAAGGCCGCCAACCCCCAATATTTATCCTGTATCAGAAAACACGCTCTGTAATATACATATATCTGTACGTGATGTTGGCAAGCTAATCAAAAATCTTGATTCCAGTAAAGCAACCGGCCCTGACGGTATTCCAATTATAATACTCAAAAAACTTCAACCAGAACTAACGCCCATACTTACAAAACTGTTTAAACGTTGTCTTAAGGAGAATTGCTTCCCATTACCCTGGAAAATCTCATCAGTATGCCCTGTATTTAAGAATTCTGGTGATCGCTCATCCCCCTCTCAGTACAGGCCAATAAGTCTCCTGTGTGTCATGAGTAAGTTGCTGGAATCTGTGTTAAATACAGAAGTAATCAACCATCTCAACAAAAATAACCTTGTTAGTGACACACAATATGGTTTCCATTCTGCTAAATCTACAGCAGATGTGCTTACAGTTATATCTCATAGGATTAGTGAATCTCTCGACGGAGGCAACCTTTCTAGGGCAATTGCTCTTGATATATCTAAGGCCTTTGATAGGGTATGCCATGAAGGTTTACTTCACAAGATCTCTAGCTATGGTATAGCTGGAAATGTCTTCTCAATTATTAAATCATTTCTTTCTGACAGGGTCATAAGAGTAGTAGTTGATGGGCAAAAATCAGATGCTCACAGTATTAATGCTGGAGTCCCTCAGGGGTCCATCCTGAGCCCAACTCTTTTCCTGATCTACATTAATGATCTTCTAAATCACATCCTTACATCATTTGTAGATATTTATGCTGATGATACTACCATCTATGGTCGCACATCTAAGTCAGTAAACGACCAAGTGCTTTCCGATTCTCTCTCCTCTGATCTTGAGCACATGGTACAATGGGGAAAGGGGTGGCTTGTTACTTTTAATGCATCTAAAACCAAGCTTTTATCTTTACATCATCAACGCTCTGATCCCCATCTGGCATCAGTTGAAATGAATGGCTTTTTGACAAGCTTCTGGGCTTGACATTTACTCCTGATCTTAAATGGAACACGTACATCAAATCTATTGACAAGGCCGCTGGAAAAATGGTGGGATCTTTTTATCGATCCAGTAGATATCTCACTGCTGATGCAATTCTCTATCTATATAAGGGTCAGGTACATCCAAGGATAGAATACTGTTGCCACTTCTGGGCAGGAGCTGCTAGAAAGGACTTTCGTGGCCTCGTGGGAGATGTCCTTTTCTCTTCACTGCAACCTCTTTCTCACAGAAAAGATGTTGCGAGTTTGTCTCTGCTTTATCGTTATTTTCATGGAAAGTGTTCGACTGAGCTTCAATCTATGGTCCCCCCTCGCCAAACTTTCATAAGAAACACTCGTCTAGCTGAAAACACTATCAATAATTTCCCCCACTCGTTATCTGTGCCTAAACCTAAACATAGATTCCATGAACAAAGCTTCTTTCTTTAGAACTGCACGCCTGTGGAATTGTCTTCCGTTTTCCTGCTTTCCAGCTGACTACAATATAGTTGTCTTCAAGTCTAACGTAAACAAGTTCTTGATGAGCCGTTCCACTTGTTAACAAATTTACTGAATTTCCATTACTAACGATTACTATATTGTCCAATTTCTATTGTACACTCTTTAACCCTTATCCTGGAGTGGCCTCTTGACCTTGATAAGTGGTGATGCGTAGGTAAAAAAAAAAAAAAGATAAGGCAAAAAGAGAAGCTAAAACAATAGAAGATGCAAAATCTGACTGGCAAAAAGAATAGAGATTGAACAAGAAACATAAAGAAGACAAAACCTGAAAAGATGTATCGAAACTTAACAGAGTGGGTGACTAAAGGAAGAACTAGGTGAACATAGAAAGACGGCAAGAACGAAGCAACCCGAAAGCAAATTCACACTGATCATCTATATATCAACCACATGTAAACAGAATTGCCACTCCTTTAATAACCATGGATAGGAAGAATGCCAGAAAGTGATAAGATGGACACACGACCTGCTATACGTAGATGACCAGATGTTAAAGGAGATAAAAGGCAAGGAAATCAACATGACATACAACAATTACCAGAAAATCTATAAGAGAATCTACCAAGTATCGAAAACTGATTGCTTAGGGTTGTACAAAAATCTAACAAAATTAAGAATAAAAATATGGAGAAAAGAATTTAGTTTACTTTTGCTTTTTAAACACGTTTACCAAACAAAATTTAAAACGCTTTCTCTTTTTCTTTGACTCATACTATTTTTTATGCATATCTTATGTCGGTTTAATACTATCCTACTATAATATACTTGCACATAAGTTATGCATATGTGTCCTGCACTGACATACTTTTGAGGGCTTACATGAACATTAAGCTATTGATTTACATGTGCGTGGAATAGAATGATCAGTTTCAAACTTTAACATTAAAAAATATTGTAGCACTGAACAGCTGGTTGTTGACAATTTGAATTGTTCAGGAAACATATTGTTGCAAATGCAATTACGATTGTGTAAAGATTAAACTGGTGTTATGAAAAGCATGAACGAGATACTTTTGATAAGAGCTAGAATGCAATTTATGTTAGACATTTTAATAACAACTTGCAACAGCTTTGGTCAAATAAAACTCTATATATTCTCATGTATATTAATACTGCATTCTTGTAAGATATATCATCTCTCCTGTTTCAACTGGACAACTAACCAATTTCTCTTCTCCCCAAGTTGCTATAAAATCACATACTATGCCACATACCTTGGAAGAGGGGTTTAGCTTCCAGTCCTTAACTTTAGAAGGTAACTTTTTACCTTTTTTAAAATCGATAAATTCTAAACATCTACATTTATCTATTGCTAAGGCATGCATTATCTTATAACATATATCTATAATCTATAGCTTATCTATAAGATAGATACTTATTAGCCATAGTTTGTACTTATATTTAAAGTGATCTATATTAAGTAGCAAATATCTTTATTTCCCTTAGATGGCCTAAACTTAAAGTAGTGGTGATTATCTTTACATGAAAACTAACACCTGAAACTCATTTCAAATCGTATCCTAACTCTTTATATTATAATTCTTCCAATGTATTTATTAATCCCCAAACCATATTTAATCCTTGCTGAACTCTAGTAGATATTAACCTTTAATCTACACCCCATACTCATGCATACCTCCACCCACGTTTCCACTCAAAACATGTGAATAACCACATCTTCCAATCTTAATCCTATTTTGCGGAGTGTAAATTCAAAGCAGATACTAATTATCATTGATATTAACTCGAATGATCCTAACTACCCATGTGGGGGCATAGAAATACTTGGCTTTGAAACCAGATGTGGGGATAACCCCCTCGCTACTGATGGACCTATAGATCTGATTAAGTCATCAATCTAGGAAAAGGAAAACTCCCATATTTAAACCTGTACCTACCACTGACCTCATACGTCTTGACACCAAAAAGGGGGAGGGCTGCCTCCTCCATCTTGGTCAATAACCTCCAGAGAGCTGGTGACTTGATAAAATCACTTGTTTGCAAACCTAAAATGTTTAAGTAGTAGATAGGCTTTGCCTATGGCCCGGCTTCCATACTCCTTCTTTGCCTATTAGGCAGGAGCAGAGGTGCGCTCACAGGGATTCATTAGAGACGCCCAATGCTTAGCCTTGTTTCCTGATTAGAGCAATGAATGCTGCCGCCATCCCCCATCTGCCTCATTCCCTTTACCTAAACCTGGGCATTTTGAGGGTGCTTGTTTATCATGCATGCTAATATGATTGGATTGGGCCACACTTGTCTGACAGGTTTGAGGGTACCAGTTTGAAACTTTGTCTGGCTGCTGTATTCCGACTGAAATACAGGAGCCCTAACTTTTTGGTAGTGCTTAGAGCGGCTTCTCTATCACAGTTGTATAATATCGGAATAGTTGCAGTGCCATGTCGCGCATGGAATGGGACCCTGCACTCCTCTCTGGTGGACATTCCTGAGGCCACATTCCTGTGGATGAGGAGTTGGCTGATAGTCTACTTGTGTTGCATGATGGTGGTTATGCACATCCGCTTTATCTAGCACCTCCCTCCCTAAAGTGAAACTACAAAATAAAATGAAACAACAGCTCAATCTAAAATAACAATCAAATCAGACACACACTCGAACGATTCACCTCCTCCCTTGAGGCTTGCATTTACAAATATCCGTGTCTTAGAACTTTTTTTTAAAATTAATTTTCACCCCAAACAAGGCCACTTTGAAGTAGGGAACTACTATCGGGGACATAAGTTGCAGAGGCATTATGAAGGTAGATAAGTAGCAAGATATTTGTTCACATTACACTTGAACTTCTGCATGTCAGTACAGTTGGGACAGCAGAATCCTGGAAGGGAGTTCCAAAGTCTTGCAGTTCTGGGGAAGAAACTATTGGAGTAAAAAGCTTTCTTACACCTAGGGATTTCTACTGTAAAGGAGTTGGACTTAGTTGCTTGTCAGGTTTGTTGGGGTAGTCAAGTCGAGGAGGTACAAGTGCTTGTAGTTCGTCAGAGCATTCACCATTAAAATACTTGTAGAACAGGCAGAGGGAGGCAACATTTCCTTGATGGGACAGAGGCTGTAGCCTAGATGACAGTTCAGGACCTATCAGGTTAGTGACTCTCTTTTGAACCCTGTCCAGGAGTGAGAGACAAGTAGCAGATGCACCAGCCGAAATGTTACAAAAGTACTCCATACATGGACGAATGGTGGCCTTATAGAGGTACCAGATACTTTGAGGTTTAAGTAGTTTTTTTTTTTTTTTACATAGACATCACCACATTATCAAGGCCAAGAGGCCACTCAAGGATAAGGGTTTAAGAGTGTACAGTAGAAATTAGACAATATAGTAATCATTAGTAATGAAAATTTCGTAAATTTGATAACTTATATGGAACGGCTCATCAAGAACTTATTTACGTTAGACTTGAACACAACCATATTGTAGTCAGCCGGAAAGCAGGAAAACGGAAGACAATTCCACAGGCGTGCAGTTCTAAGAAAGAAGCTTTGTTCATGGAATCTAGGTTTAGGTTTAGGCACAGATAAAGAGTGGGGGGAATTATTGATAGTGTTTTCAGCTAGACGAGTGTTTCTTGTGAAAGTTAGGCGAGGGGGGGGGACCATAGACTGAAGCTCAGTCGAACACTTTCCATGAAAATAACGATACATCAGAGACAAACTTGCAACATCTCTTCTGTGAGATAGAGGCTGCAGGAAAGAGAAAAGGACATCTACGAGGCTACGAAGTCTATTTTGAACTCTATCAAGGCAGGACAAGTCCTTTCTAGCAGCTCCTGCCCAGATGTGGCAACAGTATTCCATCCTTGGACGTACCTGGCTCTTATATAGATAGAGAATTGCATCAGCAGTGAGATATCTACCGGATCGATAGAAAGATCCCACCATTTTTCCAGCGGCCTTGGCAACAGATTTGATGTATGTGTTCCATTTAAGATCAGGAGTAATGGTCAAGCCCAGAAGCTTGTCAAAACTTGAGGCCTCCTGAAGACGAGAGCCATTCATTTCAATTGATACCAGATGTGGATCAGAATGTTGATGATGTACAGAGAGAAGCTTGGTTTTAGATGCATTAAAAGTAACCAGCCACTCCTTTCTCCATTGTACTATGTGCTCAAGATCAGAGGAGAGAGAATCGGAGAGAACTTGGTCGTTTACTGTCTTAGATGTGCTACCATAAATGGTAGTGTCGTCAGCATAAATGTCTACAAATGATGTAAGGATGTGATTTGGAAGATCATTAATTAATTAAATAGTTTTCTAGCAAGGTACTGAAAGCCCACCAGCAGCAGCCTTGGCAATGCTCTCAATGTATCTATTCCAGTTCATGTTCCCTGTAAACATTAGGCCGAGGAGTTTAAAGGAAGTACTTTCAGATAATGTGTTCTTGGCCATTGCTATTGGTGGTGGAGAAGGTTTCTTGTAATTATTGAAGGAAACAAGCTTAGTCTTGGCATCATTGAATGTGACCATCCATACTTGTCCCCATTCCACTACAGATTAGAGGTCATCGTCTAATGTTTCTGCCATTTCCTTAAATATGTGTTCATTTGTTTTCCCCTCGTGCCTGTTATAGAGAGTAGTGTCATCAGCAAATACACCCATCTCTGAAATAATTTTATCAGGGAGGTCATTTATAAATATCAGGAATAATAAGAGTCCGAGGATAGAATCTTGAGGTACTCCTGCATTTATATCATATTGTTTAGATGTACGACCATCGAGAACAACCTGGATTTTTCTCTTAAGGAGGATTTAATTACATTATGTATTCTTCCAGTGATACCATATGATCTAATTTTCTTAGAAGACCATGTCAAAAGCCTTAGATATATTGAGGGCTACCGCTTTACCCTCCCCTGTTTTGTCCAGTGAACGGTATATACATTCAGAGATTACAGTTAGGATATCTGCTGTGGAACGGGCTTGCCTAAATCCATATTGATTGTCGGTCAGGAGTTTAACAGCTGTAAAGTGATAGGCTTGAGCTTGATTGAAATATTAAAAATAACTATTACATTATCAATAATCAGGACAATACGATTTTATTTGCAATTAAAAAATAACTAGCAATTGTTTTACAATAACTTTGCTTTAGTATTATCTAAGACAAAATTATTTGCTACTAGCAGTCAGCCCGTCATTGCCCTGTCGTAAAATACACTTAAATATGATATTTGAATTTATGTAGATTTTGTATTTATTATCATAGAGCTAATACTCTATTGATTATTATATTGTACACAATATATAGTAGTGCCCCCTCCCAGCATGGTGCGGTCATAATATTATATAGCGGGTGCGTATATAACGGGATCTATTTAATGAATATATTTAAACGTCAAAATATCAAATGTATATTTATGATAGGAATCTCTATGATCGTTTAGTAATGTTCCTTGTATTTATGTACTCTTCGTTGTGGGTGTATATAAGCGTTCATGTATGTGAGAGTCTTTAGTGTTCATGATCGTCTAGTCTATAATGTTTCTGAATTGATGCGTGTATAGCATGTCTTTTATTCTCAGAATGTTTCCCCACTTGGAAACTTGCACGCTTCTTTTATTCTACATTTTTGATCATATCATACGCCAGACAGCTTTGCTGTTTTTTTTGTCTTTTTTACATAGGCATCACCACTTATCAAGGCCAAGAGGCCACTCGAGGATAAAGGTTAAAGAGTGTACAGTAGAAATTGGACAATATAGTAACCGTTAGTAATGGAGATTCGGTAAATTTGTTAACTTATATGGAACGGCTCATCAAAAAATTGTTTATGTTAGACTTTAAGACAACCATATTGTAGTCAGCTGGAAAGCAGAAAAACGGAAGACAATTCCATAGGCGTGCAGTTCTAAGAAAGAAGCTTTGCTGATGGAATCTACGCTTAGGTTTAGGCACAGATAAAGAGTGTGGGAAACTAGTGATAGTGTTTTCTGCTAGACTGGTGTTTCTTGTGAAAGTTTGGCGAGGGGGGACCATAGAATGGAGCTCAGCCATGAAAATAACGATAAAGCAAAGACAAACTTGCAACATCTCTTCTGTGAGAAAGAGGTTGCAGGGAAGAGAAAAGGACATCCCCCACAAGGCTACAAAGTCTATTTTTAACTCTATCAAGGCAGGATAATTCCTTTCTAGCAGCTCCTGCCCAGATGTGGCAACAGTACTCCATCCTTGAACGTACCTGGCTCTTATATAGATAGAGAATTGCATCAGCAGTGAGATATCTACTGGATTGATAGAAGGATCCCACCATTTTTCCAGCAGCCTTGGCAACGGATTTAATGTATGTGTTCCATTTAAGATCAGGAGTAAAGGTCAAGCCCAGAAACTTGTCAAAACATGAGGCCTCCTTAAGACGAGAGCCATTCATTTCAATTGATGCCAGATAGGGATCAGAGTGTTGATGATGTAAAGATAAGAGCTTGGTTTTAGATGCATTAAAAGTGACCAGCCACCTCTTCCCCCATTGTACCACTTGCTCAAGATCAGAGGAGAGAATCAGAGAGAACTTGGTCATTTACGGTCTTAGATGTGCTACCATAGATAATAGTGTCATCAGCATAGATGTCTGCAAATGATGTAAGGATGTGATTTGGAAGATCATTAATATAGGTCAGGAAGAGAGTTGGGCCCAGGATGGACCCCTGAGGGACTCCAGCATTAATACTAAGAGCTTCTGATTTCTGCCCATCAACCACTACTCTATGAACCTATCAGAGAGAAATGATTTAATAATTGAAAAGACATTTCCAACTATATCGTAGCTGGAGATCTTGTGAAGTAAACCTTCATGCCATACTCTATCAAAGGCCTTTGGTATGTCAAGAGCAATTGTCCTAGAAAGGTATACAAAGGCCATAGCCTCTGGGTCGCTAGCTGATTCCCCTTATATGTCTAGCTCAACTGTGTCTCACCAACTCTTTCTCTCTCTCTCTCTCAATTCTAAATTCCATGTGTATATAAAAGACTATCTTCCTTCTAGTTACGTCATCAATACACGTAACCAAAGAATCAAATCACTTGATGTTTTGTCACATACTCTATTTGTTATAATTTTTGTCAGCTTAAATTTCTGACTTGTTTAAGTAAAATTCCATTGCCACATTATTTATCCAAACTAAAATTCTTAACTCGTTTCTAAATTTCATTCTATCAAGTTAACATTCTTATTTATTGTAAAATATTTAACAAATATTTTACTATTCTAAATGTTTATTCCGTTTTGATGACATATCTTTATAGTAGTTTGCCACACATAAAAGTGCTCTAGCCAATATAGAAACCCTAGTGTTACAAACCCAAATATATTAACTGTCTGTGAGATCAAATGTTATCAAAAATGAAAGCAGAATTATTTTCATTGATTGAAAATGGTTTCTTTATTTTGGAGACAACAAGAATTAAAAAGTAAGCTAACTGAACAGGGAAAGCCAGTAAATATCTTTTCAGCATAAAATACAAAAATTGTGTTTATTTGCCATCATGTCAACAATTTTATGAAATCAAAATAAAAGTCTAAGTTACCAGAAGTATTGTTTCTCTTCATGCAACACATGTCCTCAACTCTCAGTAGCTAAGTTTTACTTCCAATCTAGCGTCAAACGAGTTGATGATGAAGGTTATTCAAGCAGTGTACAGAAATGCTTGAAGTCGTGTTCAAATTAACAGCATATTTAGTGACAATTTTAATATTAAAGTAGAAGTACACCAGGGTTTCATAGTGTGTCCGTTGTTTTTCACTTGTGCCTTTGAAGCATTCTTCAGAGAGTTTCGTATAAGTTGTCCAGAAGAGATGCTTTATACTAATTATTTCGTACTTGCCTATGAAACAGTGCAAGACTAACTTGTGAATGTTACCAAGACCAAAGTGATGATGATTGGTTGTCGTGCTGGAAAGCTCCTTAACAGTGGTAAGTTTGTATAAAGGGAGTTGGATGCAATTTTTGTCATACCTGTGAGCATTACATGCACAAAAATGTGCAGTAGAATTACTGGGAGGTTAAAAAAACGTAACCAGTTTGTGTGAAACACGTGTAAGACAATGGCAGATGGATGAGAACTCAGATATGGAGAAAGTATATCTAGATAGAAAGCTATTGGGGATGTTGAAATTTTGTTAACCTGGTGATACCATTGGAGCACAAGGTGGAGCAGGCGTGATTGTAAGAATTAGGAGTGAATGAAGGTGAAGGAACTACCATTACGAATCAGCAGAGCATTACCATTGTCGACCAAGTAAAGAGTCTATCAGGCATTTGTACACAGTGTGATAATGAATAGAAATGAAACATGGCTATGCAACATACAAATATCTGCGCGTGAGGTCGCCAAGCTAATCAAGAACCTTGATTCCAGTAAAGCAACTGGCCCTGACGTCATTCCAATTATAGTGCTGAAAAAGCTTCAACGAGAACTTGCCTTAAGAAGTGCTTTCCAACACCCTGGAAAACCTCATCAGTATGCATGTATTCAAGAATTCAGATGATAAGTACTCTCCCTCTCAGTACAGACCAATAAGTCTCCTATGTGTCATGAGTAAGTTGCTGGAATCCATATAAAATAGAGAAGTAGTCAACCACCTCAGCAGAAATAATCTTCTTAGTGACATGAAATATGGCTTCCGTTCTGCCAGATCTACAGCAGATGTGCTAACAGTTATATCTCACAGGATTAGTGAATCTCTTGACAAAGGTTTCCTTTCTAGGGCAATTGATGAGGCACAGGATGATGATCATAATGATTGTTGTTTACGTCTATTAATCTCTTTGATTTAAGAATGTTACTCATGTTAACTTGTTTTACCAAACACTATAACTTGTTTTATAAAAAACTATAACTTGTTTTATCAAACACTATAACTTGTTTTACCAAACACTATAACTTGTTTTACCAAACACTATAACTTACCAGTATTATTTTGTTTGATTCTATAATCTTACTATATGAATTTGATTCGTTCAAGAATGTAATTTACAAACATTAATCTGTTTAGTTAAGTTTACTGTATTAATCTTATTGATCCAACAATATTATTTACATCAATTGATCCCTTTTATCCAACATTATTATTTAATTTTATTAATCTTATTGATCCAAAAGTGTTATTTATACATACTAATTCCTTTTATCCAACATTATGATTTAATTTCATTAATCTTATTGATACAAAAGTGTTATTTATACATACTAATTCCTTTTATCCAACATTATTATTTAATTTTATTAATCTTATTGATACAAAAGTGTTATTTATACATACTAATTCCTTTTATCCAACATTATTATTTAATTTTATTAATCTTATTGATCCAAAAGTGTTATTTATACATACTAATTCCTTTTATCCAACATTATTATTTAATTTTATTAATCTTATTGATCCAAAAGTGTTATTTATACATACTAATTCCTTTTATCCAACATTATCTTTTAATTTTATTAATCTTATTGATCCAAAAGTGTTATTTATACATACTAATTCCTTTTATCCAACATTATTATTTAATTTTATTAATCTTATTGATCCAAAAGTGTTATTTATACATACTAATTCCTTTTATCCAACATTATCATTTAATTTTATTAATCTTATTGATCCAAAAGTGTTATTTATACATACTAATTCCTTTTATCCAACATTATTATTTAATTTTATTAATCTTATTGATCCAACAATGTTATTTATACCTACTAATCCCTTTTATCCAACATTATTATTTAATTTTATTAATCTTATTCATCCAACAATGTTATTTATACCTACTAATCCATTTTATCCAACATTATTATTTATTTTTATTAATCTTATTGATCCAACAATGTTATTTATACATACTAATCCCTTTTATCCAACATTATTATTTAATTTTATTAATCTTATTCATCCAACAATGTTATTTATTCCTACTAATCCATTTTATCCAACATTATTATTTAATTTTATTAATCTTAATGATATAAAAATGTTATTTATACCTACTAATGCCTTTTATCCAACATTATTATTTAATTTTATTAATCTCATTGATCCAAAAATGTTATTTATACCTACTAATCCCTTTTATCCAACATTATTATTTAATTTTATTAATCTTATTCATCCAACAATGTTATTTATTCTTACTAATCCATTTTATCCAACATTATTATTTAATTTTATTAATCTTATTCATCCAACGATGTTATTTATTCCTACTAATCCCTTTTATTCAACATTATTATTTAATTTTATTAATCTTATTGATCCAAAAATGTTATTTATACCTACTAATCCATTTTATCTAACATTATTATTTAATTTTATTAATCTTATTGATCCAAAAATGTTATTTATACCTACTAATCCCTTTTATCCAACATTATTATTTAATTTTATTAATGATATCGATCTAACAATGTTATTTATACCTACTAATCTCATTTACCCAACATTATTATTTAATTTAATTAATCTATTCATCCAACAATGTTATTTATTCCTACTAATCCCTTTTATTCAACATTATTATTTAATTTTATTAATCTTATTGATCTAAAATGTTATTTATACCTACTAATCCATTTTATCCAACATTATTATTTAATTTTATTAATCTTATTGATCTAAAAATGTTATTTATACCTACTAATCCCTTTTATCCAACATTTTTATTTCATTTTAATTATCTTATTGATGCAAAAATGTTATTTATACCTTCTAATTCCTTTTATCCAACATTATTATTTAATTTTATTAATCATATCGATCTAACAATGTTATTTATACCTACTAATGCCTTTTATCCAACATTATTATTTAATTTTATTAATCTTTTTGATACAAAGATTTTATTTATACCTACTAATCCACTTTATCCAACATTATTATTTAATTTTATGAATCTTATTGATCCAAAAATGTTGTTTATACCTACTAATCCCTTTTATTCAACATTATTATTTAATTTTATTAATCTCATTGATCCAAAAGTGTTATTTATACCTACTAATCCCATATATTCAACAATATAATTTAATTTTATTAATCTTATTGATCCAAAAATGTTATTTATAACTACTAATCCCTTTTACCCAACATTATTATTTAATTTTATTAATCTCATTGATCCAAAAGTGTTATTTATACCTACTAATCCCATATATTCAACAATATAATTTAATTTTATTAATCTTATTGATCCAAAAATGTTATTTATAACTACTAATCCCTTTTACCCAACATTATTATTTAATTTTATTAATCTTATTGATCCAACAATGTTATTTTCATCTACTAATCCCTTTTATTCAACATTATTATTTAATTTTATTTATCTTATTGATCCAACAATGTTATTTACATTTTATAATCCCTTTATTCCACATTATTATTTAAATTTAATTATCATATTGATCCAACAATTTGTTTTACAGTTACTAATCCCTTTTCATCCAACATTATTATTTAAATTTATTAACCATATTGATCCAAAAATGTTATTTACATCGTCTAATCACTTTCATCCAACATTATTATTTATTTTTATTAATCTTATTGATACAAAAATGTTATTTATACCTACTAATCCCTTTTATCCAACATTATTATTTAATTTTATTAATTTTATTGATCCAACAATGTTATTTACACCTACTAATCCCTTTTATCAACAATATTATTTAATTTCATTGATCTTATTGATCCAACAATGTTATTTATAACCACTAATCCCTTTTATCCAACATTATTATTTAATTTTATTAATCTTATTAATCCAACAATGTTATTTACACCTACTAACACTTTTATCCAACACTGTTATTGAACTTTATTAATCTTATTGATCCAACAATGTTATTTACATGTAATAATCCCTTTTATTAAACACTATTATTTAATTTTATTAATCTCCTAGATCCAAGTTTGTTATTTTTATGCACTAATCCCTTTTATCCAACAATATTATTGAATTTTATTAATCCTCTTGATCCAACAGTGTTATTTACATCTAGTAATCCCTTTTATTCAACACTATTATTTAATTAATTTTATTAAGCTTATTGATCCAACAATGTTATTTACATCTACTAATCCCTTTTGCCAAAACTGTTATTTAAATTTATTAATCTTATTGATGCAACAATGTTATTTACATCTACTAATCCCTTTTACCAACACTGTTATTTAAATTTATTAATCTTATTGATGCAACAATGTTATTTACTTTTCTTGATTTGATTTATCTAACATTCTTTATTATTATATTTGATCCAATACTTAGATTATACTCTAATAATCTGATCGAACATTTTCTAACGTTGACCTAATGCTGCAATTTTCATTCATCAACACTACTTCACTAGTGTAGTCGTCCTTACTCGATAAAACTTTGCATCAGGAATGTCTCACCATATGTTGTACACACATAGAAATCGACGCACATGTGTCAATGCGTTTACCTGGAGACTGTCTAGACACCTGATCAGTTCCATTTTATGTAGTTAATTGCTGGTCACATTATTTTCCCCCCTATTCTTTCATTCTTCTAATTGAAAGAGAAAAAGGTTATTTTAGAGAAAATACAGTGTGCAAAGTGCCAGCTGAATCCCAGTCAGCCTGTCAACGTTGTAACCCTGATACACAAAGTCATTTTCTTGTCTATGTCTCCCACATAAATCAAAATGTTGTGTGATTTCTTTTATGTTGTATTTTGTGCTGCTTGTATAGATCTCTGCGTAGAACTTATGTCAACTCTTTTGTATTTTTATTATCATTACTTTTATTATTATGATGTCGTCGTCGTCGTCACTGCTGTTGTTGTATGTGGCTGTGGTTAATGTAACCTTAGACCGTCCTCGTTTAAGAACCATTAACTTTTTTACTTGGGACACTTGTCAAAGGTAGCAGTGAACGCACGGCCATATAACACGCACGTATGTCTACCTGTGTCCACACATGCAGACATGTACATACGCAGAGGTGCATATATACATATGCGCATTTGTATTGAGAGAGAGAGAGAGAGAAGTGTGACAACTCTCAAGACATAGAAGAATGATTTAAAGTAGAAAGAATAAGAAAAGCTTCTTCAAGAAAAACAAAAGAAAGGATAAAGATCTACTCAACGAAAGAGCAGCAAGAAAAGAGAAGGAAAGAACAATTCGACAATCCCAACGTAAGCAAATAGTGGAATAATGGCAAAAAGAATGTCCTTTTATCGTGAGTTGAAGAGTCCGGATTGACAGTAATGGCAAGGGTTGGCGTTGTTGGTCGGGTAATTAGCAACTTTATGGGGTCAACAAGTTCCAGGCTGGAAGATAGTATGAAGTTAGCTTTGCTAGTGTTGCTCTGCAACTTCCTGTGTTCTTTCAGTGTTGTGGTTGCCTTCATAACAGATGATCTGCGTAGACTGATAGACAAAGCGAACAATAATAGCCGGCCGTCAGCCCCAATGGACCAGACAGGCACTCTTTACGACAGTGTCATACCCTTGTACAATGTTTCATCAGCAGAAGGACAAAAGCTCTTTGAGGATTACATAAACAATATGAAACCACGACCACCACCTCCCAACCAAAGTGCAGACACCAGTGAGTCTGGCCTTTTTTTTTCTTATTGTATCATCTGATAAATTACTTTGCAACAACTTATATCATTATTTTTTTAAATTTATTTATTCCCCTCCCTTATTCCATTTGTTTTCTATTTTCATCAGTTTCATTTTTTTCTTTTTGTTGAAAATAAATCGTTTATTTTCTGTTTTTATTCTCATTTTTTTTTATTTCTCAGGTTTTGACAGATTAAAAAACGTACCCCAAATAACTTGATTAATACTAATATTTTAGTATAAAAAGGTTTATCTTTCTTTTACACACTTTTTAACCCTCTTTTTGAAAAATTTATATAATTTGGAATATTGATGCCATTTTAATTTTAACCCCTTTTAAATATTTGTTTCTTGTACTTGTAAATTTGAATTTACACCTACTAATGCCTTTTATCCAACATTATTATTTAATTTTATTAATCTTATTGATCCAACAATGTTATTTATACCTACTAATCCATTTTATCCAACATTATTATTTAATTTTATTAATCCTATTGATCCAACAATGTTATTTATACCTACTAATCCATTTTATCCAACATTATTATTTAATTTTATTAATCTTATTGATCCAACAATGTTATTTATACCTACTAATCCATTTTATGCAAATTATTATTTAATTTTATTAATATTATTGATCCAACAATGTTATTTATACCTACTAATCCATTTTATCCAACATTATTATTTAATTTTATTAATCCTATTGATCCAACAATGTTATTTATACCTACTAATGCCTTTTATCCAACATTATTATTTAATTTTATTAATCTTATTGATCCAACAATGTTATTTATACCTACTAATCCATTTTATCCAACATTATTATTTAATTTTTATAATCTTATTCATCCAACAATGTTATTTACACCTACTAATCCATTTTATCCAACATTATTATTTAATTTTATTAATATTATTGATCCAACAATGTTATTTACACCTACTAATCCATTTTATCCAACATTATTATTTAATTTTATTAATATTATCGATCCAACAATTTACTTTGTATTATCCAACCTCAGAAATTTAAAGGATTCGCATTTTTTTGAAACGTGTGCAATACTTGGCCCCCTCAACTACTACTCTTTTATTAGTCAGTTTTCTTTTCATAATGCTTCACAATGCTCTCGATTGAACACCACCTCTACAGATTAGAAAGGAATTCTTAAAAAATTATGCGTTCAATTTTTAGAAAGTGTTTCAGCTTGTCATGTAAATTTCATATTTGATATTCCACAAGAATTATTTCACCATGGTATAAAATGCTTTCATTTCCTTTTTATTTGAGAAAATCTTTGGATTGCTTTATTAATTAAAGAGCAAATCCGTAAATGATTCAAAATATGTGTTAGACCAAATTAGTGCTAATATTTTATAGGGGGATTCAGTTTGCTATGTAGGTGTTACATACAAGGATTATCGCCTGCTAGAAATTCGTTTCTAGACATGATTATTTTGATTTAAAACAAAAAAAAAGTACAAAAATCAAAATGTGAAACCATTTGAGAAAGGAGTTTCAGATTTTAAAAAAATTTTATTTTTGCATCTTCTCCATTTTTCTGTTTCTCTTTGATGATGGGTTTTCTAATTTCTAAGATTTAGTCTTTGCTTTCCTTTCTTTCAAATATGTTTTTATATTTTCATTATTATTTTCAGTATTTATAAACTTTGATGCATTATTTTTTACTTTAATTTTAGCCTTATATTCTCAATTCTGTCTAAAAACAATAATTATGATGTCACACTTACATTGACTGCTTGTATTTTTCGTTTTACAAAAAGAAAAAAAGGATGCTGTGTATAACGGTGCCCTTTTTTGATTGATATTCAAGTTTTATTGTTAAAATAGCGGTTAATTACTACCTTTTTGTAGGCAAACGTTCGAGTCTTGTAATGTCTAATGTCTCTTTTTTGTGTTACTAGAATACTTTTGTATAAACAGTTGATTTAAAAAAAATAAATGAGTTTAATCAAAAACAAATGAGAACAAGTAAGTTGATCACTCGCCTAAATAAGCATCTGTATTTTCTTTAAGAAAAACAATAATTAATGGCACAAGAATGTGTAAATTGTTTTGAAAATAACTGATTTTAAATATTGGATTATCTGGATAATTTTGCTAAATTAATGCATATAAACTTCATTTTGCTAAATGAATGCATATAAATTTTATTTTGCCAAATTAATGCATATAAACTTTATTTTGCTAAATTAATGCATATAAGCTTTATTTTGCCAAACTAATGCATATAAACTTCATTTTGCTAAATTAATGCATATAAATTTTATTCTGCGAAATTAATGCATATAGACTTCATTTTGCTAAATTTGCATATAAACTTTATTTTGCTAAATTAATGCATATAAACTTTATTTTGCCAAATTAATACATATAAACTTTATTTTGCCAAATTAATGCATATAAACTTCATTTTGCCAAATTAATGCATATAAACTTCATTTTGCTACATAAATGCATATAAACTTTACTTTGTTAAATTTATGCATATGAACTTCATTTTGCTAAATTAATATATATAAATTTCATTTTGCCAAATAAGTACATATAAACTTCGTTTTGCTAAATTAATTGATATAAACTTTATTTTGCTAAATTTATGCATATAAACTTCATTTTGCTAATTTAATACATATAAACTTTGTTTTGCCAAATTAATGCATATAAATTTCATTTTGCCAAATTAATTCATATAAACTTAATTTTGCCAAATTAATGCATATAAACTTAATTTTTCTAAATTAATGCATATAAACTTTATTTTGCCAAATTAATACATATAGACTTTATTTTATGTAGAATATCTGCCTGAATATAATTACATGTAATCTATATATATAAACGACAAAACAGTCGCGCATGTTTTTGTATTTCCAGCAAAGGCTTTTTTCACCGGGGTTCTCGAGGGAGGTTACTATGTTTTAGAACTTTTTATATACTCTCTAGGTTATAATATCCACATATCTACGATTTGTGAACACACATTGTATCTACATTTATTTACTTTGACTTTTATTAAATTAAAGCTATTCCTTCCTCTCCCGTGTTTGTTTGGCTTTTTCGTATAAAAGCAAAACTGAATCGAAAGTAAAGGCAGCTTCCCGGCCGGGACGTCCAGAATGCAATCAACTTTGATCAATTTGGGGAAAACCCTTCATATCAGACAATTGCTATTCATTTGGACACTCCCTTTTTGTTGGGAGTTGGTTTTCCCCAACATCGTGGGGAAACAAACAAATAAAGGAAACAGCGGAAAGCTGAACTGGCCTCTAGCTAACATTCATTTCTGCAAGTTAACATTTTGATTGACATCGCTAAATTTGAATGCTTTTCACTTCTTATGGCTTCGTAGCGTAGCGGTAAGATGTTATGTTTTCTTTCACTTTCTTTTTTGCCTTCTGGTTCATCATGGGTTCGAGCCTCCCTCCCTACTAACACTTTTTTTTTCTTTTACACCTCCAAAAACCCGGGCAGCACCGGGTACCCCCCCCCCGCTAGTAGTTGATCAGATGATCATCCCATAAGATGGAAATTAATTAAAATGAATGTTTAAAAGAATATGCAAATTAGCTAAGTCTTTTGCAGATGAATGCAATTCCATGACACATATATAACAAAGATGTGTTTTCTTTTTAAATAAATAGAAAAAGGGTTTTCACTATGAATATCAGTACACAAAAACCCCAAATTTATAGGAATATATATATATATATATATATATATATATATATATATATATATATATATATATATATATATATATATATATGTGTGTGTGTGTGTATGTATAATGGACCTTCCTGCTGATTTCGATGTGTAAGCTCTGCCACAACTAAGTTACTATGAAATCCATACAGATAATTTGTTTATAGTGGTGAAGGCTTTGTGCAGAACCAACAATACATTTTTGGTATAACTGCTAATCTTTGTTGGTGCAATGGCTGCCACAAGACAGAGTAAACAGTAAACCTCAAGTATTTACATAAAAGTTTTTCTTCTAGATGAATGTCTTAATGAAGACTAGGGGTGCATCTCTCCCAGTGAATTAAACGTGCCTCCAGATACCAACCTGGAAATTCCTATGTCTTGGCACAGTACATACAGCACCTAGCCTTCCCAAATGGTCACCCATCTGATACTGGCTAGGTTCATCCTTGCTTAACTTCAGTGATTTGGCGAGAACTGGTGTGTCAACGTAATTATGCTGGGTATATATATCTATATAATTATAAAACTCAAATGACCTTGTAACGATGTATGTAACCCACTTTCCGGTTTATGACATCCGGTTGCGCATGCGCGCATTACCTGCGCACTGAAATATTAACATTATTATTTAACATGGGAAGAGTGGGATTTAAAATAACTTAAACGTAATACAGAAATGAACGATGTAAAAAAAAAAAAAAAAAAGCAGACAGTATTAACAATTGTTTATTTGGATAATTTAAACGCGAAAAAAAAAAAAAAAGAACAATTGGGCGCTGAAATATTAACGTTATTATTTCGAAATTATTATTTAGCATGGGAAGAGTGGGGTTTAAAATAAACAAAAAACAAAAGAACAATTGGGCGCTGAAATATTAACGCTATTATTTCGAAATTATTATTTAGCATGGGAAGAGTGGGGTTTAAAATAAACAAAAAACAAAAGAACAATTGGGCGCTGAAATATTAACGTTATTATTTCGAAATTATTATTTAAAATGGGAAGAGTGGGGTTTAAAATAAACAAAAAACAAAAGAACAATTAGGACGCTAAAATATTAACGTTATTATTTCGAAATTATTATTTAACATGGGAAGAGTGGGGTTTAAAATAATTTAAACGTAATACAGAAATGAACGATGTAAAAAAAAAAAGCAGATATATCAAAATTTGAATTTAACTATAAGTATTATAGTATCTGTTCAATGCACATTTACCTATAAATATGGTCAACCACTTATAATTCAGTAACTGTAAAAAATTTTTTCAAAAATAATCAATTATAATAAACAGAACGACTCATAGAAATATATCTATATTCTTTTTTCATTTTAATATACTTTCATAGAAATGTTTCTGTTATGTCAAAAAAACCCTATTTTCTTTATGTCACAAGTGTCACGCTCACACATGAATTCCATAGCTAATATAACATACTGACCCAACGGGTCACGGGTAGTCTAGTATATATATATAAATTTGAAATTTGAACATATAAACTCTAATTTTATTTGCTCTGTCTAGTATATTGAGCAATTTTATTTTGCTGGAATTGTCTTATATGAATATTTACGTGAAACTCTCTTCCATTTGTCTGCTTCCCAGCTGACTACAACTTGGTTGTCTTCAAGTCCAACATAAACAAATTCTTGATGAACTGCCCCTTAAGTAATCCAATTTACCAAATTTTCATTACTAACGATTACTACAATATTATCACATTGACTACTGTACATTCTATAATCCTTATCCTCGAGTGGCCTCTGAGCCTTGATAAGTAATGACTTCTATGTAAAAAATAAACAAAAAGACTTGAGACCATTAGATTCGCCAACCTATAATGTAGTTCATTTCAATGCCATAAAGCTTAAAGTATATATATATATATATATATATATATATATATATATATACACTAAACCTTTTAGCCCCTTAAAAACGGGTAAAGTTTATAGCCCACTGACTCGTAATGTATGTTTTATACTAAATTGATGTTTGAATATGATTAAATTTGTGCCATTTTATGCATTTAATACTAATCACTATTACTCTCTAACCGTGCACTGAACAGATGCGATAATACTTAGTTTGTTGCACCTTATCATAACATACAAAATATCTAACTAGATCCCTTCAGTACTTTCCAAAAAAAAAAAAGGGGGGGGGGAATTGACGGACAGACAAAAAGAATTGTATATATACTGTTATGTGCCACAAATAATGTATAATAAAGATTTTACAATATCAGTAATCAATCATTATAAGTTTGATGTGCACTTGTTTAGTTCATTTAATAAAGTAAAAAAAATAAAAAATGTTGCAAAAGTCGTTGCATCTAAACGCATCATTTTGTTGATTGTTTTCAGTTTGAAATCGTTAACCATACAGCTTGAAGGAACATATTTTATTTTCACCGTGTCGTGTAACATTCCTATAAGTGACTTTGATGGTCAACTTTTCATGAAACAGCGGTTTTGTCAGTTTGTCATGTGTAAGTTTGAAATAGTATTTTCATTAGTCTGTCATGCTTATGTTTAAAATAGGATTTTCGTCTGACTGTCATCTATTGAAATAGCCTTTTCATATGTATTATTTAGATCATTTGGACTACTGTCTGTCATGTACAAATTTGGAGTAGCATTTTTTGGAGTCTGTCATGTACAAGTTTGAAATAGCATTTTTGTCAGTCTGTCATGTACAAGTTTGAAATAGCATTTTTGTCAGTCTGTCATGTGCAAGTACAAGAAATAGCATTTTCGTATGTAGACTCTATAAAGTCTTCCGTTTGAAATTCTCAGATTATTATAAAGTACAAGGTGACCCCCCACCCCCACCACATGCTCCTCCTCCTTTATGGAATCATTAATAAAATTCACAATTCTTTCTGCAATCAATCATACTTGGTACAAATAATATTCCGTCTGTTCATGACTTCTTCACCAAGATACAATCATGAATATCCAACAGTCTTTATTTTATTGTTATTCAGTGAAAAGCACACTTAGATATGATATGTAAAATTTCAATAACTGTCACACTCCTTTCTTGGCATTGCTTTGATTTGGGTTGTGATGATGCTCTCGAGTTCAAGAATCATCTGGGTATTGTTTTGGTAGACATTATCTTTGAGATAAGAATTAACTTAAGATCTGAGTGGTTATAGTCTGCTGAATGGTAAGCTTATTCAGGATCACACCTCCTCCTACTGATGAGACTATCAACAGAGTGTCACTGCATATTGAACAATGAAAAACAACAAAGACTGTTGGAAATTTTTTATTGAAACTTGGTAGACAATTCAGGCACAGACTAAGGTTTATCTGTACCAAATATAACTGGATAAATAATCATAAATTTTATTAATGATTTTATGGGTACATTTTGAGGGAGGGTGGAATTTGCCCTATATGATAGACAAGATGGAGCTTGAGTTAAACTCTAATGTAATATCATGTAAATTCTGACTGTAAAAATATGCAATTCCAAAAGCGAATTAAAAAAAAAGAAACGATTACTGCTTTTATTTCAAAATACATCAGATTTTCTCATGTTGCTCTTTCCCTCTACTCGTCTCTTCTATTGTCGTCCAGAAAGCTATGACGAAGAAAGAGATTATGGCGTCATTTGTTGGGTATTGATTGATTGAAACAGCTTGGTACCTGTCAAGCAATGGTCCACTTGGATATCTTCTTTCTGTCTTTGAACTTTGAGTCACATCATGGGTCAGCACACTGTGTGAACAAAAGCAAAACAACAAAATCAATGTGAATCTCAAAGATCTCCAGTTGCCAATGCTTAAAAATGAAAATAGAAAATCTTTATATTATTTAGAACCAATTTTTTAACCAATTTGTGAACCAATTGCAAGAGAGAAAGTGAAATAGAGAAAATTTTTAAAAACTAACATGACTGAGACTGTTTGCATAGAGAGTGAAGTTTTAAACAAAAGACTTTACACACTATGTTGTTTTAACTCTTCTATTTTGTTATCCATGCCAAGCTTTATTTAGTACTTTTAGTAGTAAATAAACCTATTTTCTATGCCTAAACATTGATAAAATCAGCACTTCATCCTGTGGGTGGAATTGATAGCTTGAATCACTCTTGTGACAGAACATTAGTCTGTCATCGGTTATACTCCCATGTCATTTCATTTTGGTGAGTCAATTTTATTGTGCTTATCGATTAATCATCATCTTTTTCTTCTTTTTTGATTAAACGTTTTATATGCTGGCATGTGTCGGAAGGTTTATAGAAATTGACTACCAACTAACATATCTCAAGTCAGGTCTTCATTTAGTCCTCTTTCTCTCAAGTCCATCCTTATCTCCTATGCTTACTTTGGCCTTTGTCAAATGACCCTGTCATCTCAACTGTTCTACATCTATCATCCATCATATCATTCTCATATCCTTTCTCTCCATGCAACACATATCCTCAACCTTCATTGACTAATTGTCATTTGCATGCATCAGTACACTGCATACACATGCCTGATCAACTCTTCCTTTGGTCAAGAATGATAATGCTGAGATGGTTAGTAATTAGTAATGGCAAACTTACTCTATCCAGTCTTAACTATTGCAATTACTCTCATATCTTCTTCTTGTGCACCTATAAGATAAGATAACACAATTTGTAAACAATATCAGTAGCTTTGCTATCCAAATATAGTTTCTTCACATCTGACTTTTCATCCATCTATATTGTTTTACATTTTTTACACATAAATTAATCAAAATAAATTCAAGTGTAAAAAGAGAACCTAGCAATTCTTTGATTATGTCTAAATGTTTTATTCAATTTTTCTTTTTAGCCTTTGTTTTGTTTTGACAAAAAATATATACTTGGCTGCTTTTCAGATAATGTTTCTTGTGTTTTCTTTACTTTTAGGTATTCATTTAAGTGACATTATAGACAACAGAACTTTGTCAAAAGAAAAACCTATGAATCCACCTTCTGTCAGCACATCTCATCACTTGCTTGCATCATCTACTGTCTCTGTACCAGTTTTCGGTTCCTCTCGGCTACCACATACATGGATAACACCCATCCCAAAGCCTCACTTTAAAACTGGAATTACCATTTCAGCCCAGACACCTTCGCCGGATACGCTGTTATCTACCAGCAATAAGTCTTCTATGGAAACCACCCCATCATCATCGGCTGTGGATGTTACCTTAATTGATGGACAGAACTCTTCTGACCACCAAGGACTAAACCTTACGTTGGATTATACCATGGATTTGCCATTAGCCAATCTAACCATTGGATGTAATGCAACTGTTGAATACTTCATTACTCAAAGAGCAGGTAAATCTTTTGTGTGATTCTAGAATTTTTCTTTTGAAGAAAGACTAATTTATAACTGTACTAGCGGGGGCACCCAGCTTTTCTTGGGTAGTAAAATGCGCTTAAATATGATATTTTAATTTAAACCGAAACTGTAGCATTCAAAACGTGACATGCATATAAAGTGATTAAAAATTAAAAATAATGACCCATTTTCGACCTCCTAAAAACAATTTTAACCGGTTAAAGATCCATAAAAGAACGGCCCGTAAAAAATGCAATCATTTGAGGCTCCTAGCGCTGCTCTGCGACTTTTAGTTTTGGAAGAGAAAAAGCTTGAAAATATGGAGACAGACCTTTTGTATATTAGATTTTGAATATTTAGTCAGGATTTATAATGTATAATTTCTTTTCCATTTTGACCCATTTTTGACCTCCTCCTAAAAACAATTTTAACCAACTAAAGATCCATAAAAGAACAGCTTGTAAAAAAATCCATTCATTTGAGGCCTCTACCGCTTCTCTGCGACTTTTGGTTTCGAAGGAGATAGAGTTTGAAAATATAGAGGCAGACAGATTTATATATTAGATTTCTTAAAACAGATGACAGGCACACAAAATAAGGGAAAAAGGGTATTTCTTATTTTTCAGTTTACAAGAGTTAATAAGCACAAACGCTGGATTAAAACAAGATATTTCTTTTGGGAATAGCACCTTCAATATGTTCATTTGTAAGAACAATTCTGTCTGTTTTTAAGGTTCAATAAAACAAAAACCCGACAGTATCAGGTTTATTTAATCGTTACTGCAATCCTTAATATTCTTTATAATATCTTCCATCTTTCAAAAGTTTATAATCATCTTCCATCATGATGATACGATATGAAAACTGCACAAAAAGCCAAACATCTAGGAAAACGTTCATTACCCACCATATTCCTCAGACTTAGCTCCAACGGATTACCAGAAATCTTCAGAAGTTTGCGTTAAGCATTTGAATGGATTACTTGAAAAAAACACTGAAAATGAGTTCACTTCTATTTTGCAGTTCAAAATGTTCAAAGGAATTTTATGAAGTTGGCATTAAAAGTTTATTGTCAGATGCAAATAGATTGTTGATAAGAATGATTAAGGATTAAATTTTATTGAGTGCTAAAAACGGACAGAACTTACAAGTAGATTTAAGAGATATTTATTCTTACATAGTGTTTATTTCTATAGCGTATAGCAAATAAACCATTTTGTGGTTATTTCATGTGAAAACACTTTCATGAAGAAACATTCTTTTTTGGGGGGATTAAATTCTCTTAAAAATTAATATACATTTCAGAGACGGCCCACTGTTTATACTAAAGTTTGTTCATTGAGGATGATGGATAATATACCACCATTAAACACAATCTCATCTCTGTTTGTTAAGTACTAAACTTTAAAAGAAATTCTCTATCATGAGCGATTTCTCATACGTTTTCATATTTCTATCATAAAAACAATGTTCATGGTGAAATAGTGCTGCTCAAAGGTCAACCGACAATCTGAGATTGGTCCTGACACTCACAAAGTAGAACTATTCAGGTGATATCAATAAGACTTCATTTGTTTCACTTCTTATAGAGTTTCTCATGAATCTTATTCATTTGCTTACGTCACCAAATATCTTAGCATCGAAATTTTTGTTGTTGCTAGTAAACAAGTCGATGTGGATGAGTGATTTTGAAAGCATTTCTTCTTACAAAACATAGAAACAATAATTTGAATTGTGGCCTATAAACTGTAATGGCGTGAAGAAATTAAAAGCATTGAACTAAAGACTTATGCGAACTTCTAATACCTTAGAGATGCAAAGAAATATTACATTTGTGGTTTTAATATATATTTTTAGGGTTAGATTGAGGCTTGAAATGGCAATGTGAATTCATTAACTCTAGTTAAAATATATTATGTAGGAGCATCATGAGTTATAGTCAGCTAACATATTTTCTAACTTCTGGCATGGCTGCTACTGGAAATAATGACAAGACATATCATATCCTTAACTTTTATTGTGCTTCAATATTTCTATTGTAAAGCAATTTATTGAAATAAAATATAAATTATTGAAAAATATGCAATAAAAATGAACGAAATTATAAAAAGATAAAAATAACACAATTAGTCTTTATTTTCACTTTTAATAGCATCTTTTAAAAGTTTTTATTTTATTTGAAATTTTATAAGAAATATGTTTATGAAATTATAAAATCAATTTTTTTTTAAATTTTAAAAATAAGTTTTTTATTTGAATTTATATAATAAATATATGTTTATGAAAGTATAAAAATTAAATTATTGAAATCAAAATAATAAAATTTTAAACATCCTAAAAAACCGTATCCAACACATAATATTCCCCAAATAGTTTTAAAATATTTTAAAAAGTTTTATCAATAATAATTCTTAATTAAAATAAAATTGAAAAAATTTTCAATGCTTATTAAATAAGAGAACGAGTGGAAAAACGTAATTAAAAAAGAATACATACACAGGGGAAATATAGGTGTGAGAGAAAAAGCAAAGAAACTGATTTGCCTTGTCGCCGCTTCCGGTAGCAGACACACCGGAAGTTGGGAAGTACGTTAGGTAAGTATAATCACTTCATGATAAGTTATGTGAGAGCATGTGAGCGATTCAATGATCATATTTCAGAAAAGTGAAGGGCTTCTTCAGAATTTGAACAAGCCACTTGACGTGGCTTCTTTAAGATGTTCATATATGTGATTAGTTTCTTGTAAAGGTGAACATATTTTGAGTAATTATTATTCATACAAACTCTTAATTATATGGTATTTTCGTTTGAAATCATTCATGGATGAATACCAATCTTTTATTACATCTTAAAAAGCTTTATTATTGTGTAATAGTATTTTTTCAATAGTTTTTCGTGCAGTTCTGCTAAACTTTTTAACTTTTCCAGATAGTCACACCACCCTCCATATTTGATATAATTGTTCTTACATTATATTGTGGTTCAATTCATTAGTTTCAGATTTGTTTTTTAGGCCTATCAGACAAGCTTTCTAAGATAGGACATATATTTCATCCATATTCTGTGATGTTGCTCTCCCACCTTTTTCCTGATGGCCAATTTTTTTTCACTATTCATCATGCCTTAAAAGGCAACCTTCATCTGTTCACTCAATCTCACAGCAAACCAGTTAATCTTTTTTCTAAAGAAGTTTGAAAGAAGTGGAAGGTGTAAATTGGTTGCATTAATGACACAACTCTTGCGAACATAGTTCTTCATATGGTCCTTGTAATTGACATGATTATACAATAGCACCTCATCTCAAATGAATTCTCTACCTTGTTTTGCATTTATATTTCACATTCATATAGAAATATGGATTGACCAAGTGTTCAGGTCAGTTTTACATTTGATAAAAGCAAGAAAGATTTCCTTGATATAACTGTTTTTAGGTTTGACATTTCTGTTATTGAATGTCTTATGCTGACTAAGATTTTCTGTCATTTATCCTTGGTCAGACATCCCAGTTATTTAAATTTGCCCACAGTTTTTTAATTTTTCTCCTCAACTTAATATGATGTTGGTATTGATTTTGAAGTGTTGCTGACCAGTAACTTCGTCTTTTGAGTGTCTTTATCTACATCTCAAATAGCTTGAAGGCACTATTGATATTACAAATGAACTGGACAAGTACTTTTTCACAACCAGCCCTAGCAACAATATTACCTGCAAAGCGAAGGTTGAAGAGTTTCTGTTCTATTATCTTAAATGATTATTTTGTGATTCTTCAATGCCTCAGATATTATTCTTTCCAAGAATATATTGAACAGAGTGTGTGACAAAAGACATCCTTCTCTTGACCTTCCTTTAAAATCTTTTTCAATGTGTGAAAAGATGAAGCCCTTCATGCATTGTAGCCTTGAGTTTCTCTAAGTGAAATCTTTTCAAGAGTTTGCAGTCGATTTTGTTTGTTTTCATCTATCATGATTGGTTTAATAGTCAATCTGCTGATTGAATCTGCATTTCACAAACATTTTCTACTGATTTCATTGTTTCACAATTTCATGCAGTCATAAAATGTCTGTTATTCAATAAAAAAGCTCATTCACTTCCTATAACAGAAAATCCTGCCAGTTTAGCAGTTTTATAAGCAATGTAAAATTTAACCATAATGTGTCCATGTAAACGACATGCAAACATCTGAGATTATTTTTTGTTACATTTTACTTCAGAAATCAAGGGGTCCCTTCCTAGGGGCTAACACTTGATCTCTATATGATATACATGGGTATTTGAATATTCCATTAAAGTTCTCCTTGACCTCTCAAACACTGAGTTAGTAAAGAAGTTAAGAATATTAATTTTTCTCTCCCCATTGACCATTTGAATATATTATCATATATCTTTCTTGTCGTCTCCTGGTCTTACTGGATTCCTGGACAAGAATCCATCTAGTCTGGTGGAGTATCCAGTTTAGTGCTGTTACTGTTGGCAACCTCATTTGGAGAAGGTGCACCATTCCTCGTATAAGTCACTGTGTGTTATCCATACTGAGATCTTATTTGGGCTGAGAATATGATGTGATTTTGAATATTTAGTCAGGGTCTATTTATAGGGAAGAGTATCATCATGTCAGGTTGTCCTGACAAACCCTTGTACAGAGAAACCTTAAACACTGGAGGACACAGCGTTTAGTATTCATGTTCTCTCCCACAAACATGCATGTTAATATGTACTTTTATTATGGAAACAATTATTATAAATACTAGGCCCATTTGATTAGTTTGTACATTTAATAGCCTGAACCGATTGTGAAAATGAGATATTTTAAAAGAATATTTATAAGTAGTTTATAGAACATGTATTTGATTTGAAGAAATTGTATAATTATTTACAAAACATCCTTATTTACAATATTTTTGCATGTTTTACAATATTAACAAAACCTTGCAACTGTAACTGAACCAATAAAGAAAAAAATCAACTTCTCGACCTTCAATTTTTACAAGGGATTTCAGGATACATTGTGATATCATAATAGACGCTCTTGCTCTTTCCATTTCTCTTCTCTCTCTTTCTCACTTCTTTTCCCTCTCCATTCTTTCGCTTTTAATTATTTTTCATCATTCCATTTCTCTTTTATTGTTCACCCTTTATTTACATTATTTGCCATTTCTCCCAGCAACTTAAGCATCCACATACATACTCAAAGGATTTCAGAATACATTTGCTTCCATCAGTTGAGAATACCTTATTACACCATTTTACATA
Source organism: Euprymna scolopes (assembly GCF_053919585.1). Lineage (NCBI taxonomy): Eukaryota > Metazoa > Mollusca > Cephalopoda > Sepiida > Sepiolidae > Euprymna > Euprymna scolopes. Next base: position 67,291,877 of record NC_136526.1, read on the forward strand.
GTTACATACCTCTGGTTGCATATAGATAGGGAGGTTCCGGCTTTTGAAATATGATGAATTGCTATTGCATCTTGACTGATTTTATATATCTGTCTTAAGTTCAGATTTTCATTAAGTGTGTGCTAATGATATTGAATAAATCAGATTCTATTAGACTATATTTTACATGGTCGACAACTATAATATGGATTTTGTTTCAAAAGCACTTTTACAGAATGCCAATGTTTTTGCAATATTTGCAACTTTTGTTAAGAAAGAAAATCGTTCCAAAAAAGTGTTACTTCACTTCCAGTATTTACTTGCTTTTTTAAGTTGACGCCATTTACTTTTATTTCCTTGAAATTATTTTAATTTTATTATTTCGATACTTTTTACATTAAGTTGCAATATTTGGATTAAAATTTTGTTTTTGGTTTATTGTGTATGTAGCCATACTTTTATGTAGATTTTTATTTCTCTTTTGAAAAAGTTTTCATTTAACTCCTTATGTATTAAGTTATTTCAGGCTTGTATTAAGTCATTTCAGGTTTCTAACTGTATTTATTTTACCTGCAGTTGTTCTCACATTTTAACTCAATACAAAGTTTTGCACATACCTTCTGCTAATTTGAATTGAATGAATATGATTTTGCCAGTCATACCTTCTTCAACGTGACGATAAAATTTACAATATTTACTTGTGGCATTTAGTCTGCATAGATATTTGCTGATAAGTTCAATAATTTTTTGTTTTAGTACCAAGAATTTGGTTCATTCAATTATCCTATAGTTTTTAAAATCATTTCTTTCATTTCATAAAATTCATCAATAAAATGTCTTCACGTATCAAACTATCCAAAATTGTATTATTTAATTGGAATTCATTATTGAGATGAGTATTATATATTAATTTTATTTATTGCTGACTATTATTCTCATCTACTAAGAAAAGATGAGGATAATAGTCCGCAATAAATACAATAATCCAAAATTGGTTGATGACTTCTTTCTGTTCCCCATGTACATGGCCATTTATAACTTTTTTGTTCTGTCATGTGCTCTAAAAAATTTTATCCAAGTTTCTGCTATTTCGGGTTCTTCATTGTCCAACAAAAATCTTATTGACAATGCTATTTTGCTATAATTTTCAAAATATTTGGTTCACTTAACAGGCATGTTAATGAGATATCGAATTATTTTATACAAACTACTTTATTGGCAATAAAGTTGGCTATGCTGATTATTGTATCTGTGAAGTTAAGCTCGTTAAGATTATTTGATTAGAAACTTGGTTCAAGATGGAATTGATCTCGTAATGGTTTTTAGAAAGTAAGTAAAATGTACAAATCGTAAAGCTAAGAATCTCATGTGTTAATACATTCTTTCGTTCTTTTATCATGTATGTTGTAGTGATCGATTTGAATTTTTTCAATGCTACAGCTTTTTGGAAAGTTTCTGAAAATGTGCACTTTTCTTAAAACTTTTTCCAAATTTTGATTCGTATGTAACAAATGAATTTGCCATCAAAATGTGTGAAGAAAAGGAAAAGGAATATTAATATAAAAGGAATCGATTTCCACATTTATCTTACCTTCTAAAAACCATTACCCTATGTTTATATTTACTTGTCTCCTCACTTTAGTTACATACAACGTAGCATTTTAAATGAAGCTTTGAAAATATTTCCCCCCCCCCTTAAACTTTGAAAATATATTTTCCAAGCTTTGTAAGTCCAGTTGAGTAATTAGCGCAATTTTCCAAGCTTTGTAAGTCCAGTTGAGTAATTAGCGCAACCCGTTTCCCTGACCAGGAAGAACAACACGCATCACTTCTAGATCTGTTTTTGACCACAGTTCCCGATGACTGCATAGCGAAGGCCCACAGCCCACTCGGGAACGCTGATCATGCAGTGATAATGGTTGAAATCGCCCTAAACTCTAGTCCCAAAACTGAAGAGCCAGTGCTCAAAACAACGAGATATTATAATAAGGCTGACTGGGAAGCCATCAGGGAACTAATTAGAGATGCTCCATGGAAAAATATTTTCTCTCTCCCTGCTGAACAGTGTGCAAACGAGACCACTGACTGGTTCAAAACTGCAATCGAAGCGCATGTTCCCATGCGGAAATTTTATAGTAAGCCCCACTCTCCCCAATGGTTTACGTCGACTTGTGCAACTGCCATTACTCAAAAGCAGCATGCATACCGTAGGTTTAACCGACATAAGTCCAGTTCAAACAGACTGAAGTATATAGAAGCTAGAAATAACGTTAAGAAAGAAATAGCGACAGCTAAGAGAGAATTTACGGAAACCACTAAAAAGCGCATCGAAGCACAAAAACTAGGAACTCGAGACTTCTGGAAAATCTACAACAGTGTAGTAAATAATGGGCAATCAACAATTCCCCCACTAACCAACAATCACGAGGTTGTCTCCTCAGCAACCGACAAGGCTAACATGCTTGCCAGTCGGTTTGCCTCAAACTCCACACTGGACCCTTCCAACCACCCCCTACCTGACTTTCCTATGCGGACAGACGCCACACTAGACGATCTGAAAACCACCCCTGCTCAGGTGCATGCTATCATAAAAAACCTTGACACCTCAAAAGCATGTGGACCCGATCTTATCCCAGCTGTGCTATTAAAAAAGTGCTCAGCCGAAGTAGCTCCAGTTCTCTCCAAACTCTACAACAAATGTCTTAATGAAGCTTGCTTTCCGGGCTGTTGGAAAACTGCTTCTGTTGTACCAGTATTCAAGAATTCTGGCGAAAGAACAGACCCATCAAATTATCGCCCCATTAGCCTCCTCCCACTTTTTGCCAAAATATTTGAGACCATAATTAACCATGCTCTAGTCCATCATCTTACAGATGCTAAACTACTGACTGACAAACAATATGGATTTAGACAAGCCCGTTCCACAGCAGACATCCTCACCGTGATCTCTGAACGTATATACCAATCACTGGACAAAGCGGGGGAAGGCAGAGCGGTAGCTCTAGATATATCTAAGGCTTTTGACAGGGTATGGCATGAGGGTCTCCTCAGGAAGATTAGATCTTACGGTATCACTGGTAGAATACTTAACATAATTAAATCCTTCTTAGATAAGAGAAAAATCCAGGTAGTCCTCGACGGTCGCACATCTAAACAATATGATATAAATGCGGGAGTGCCCCAGGGTTCTATCCTTGGACCTCTATTGTTCCTGATATTCATAAATGACCTCCCCGACAACATTGCCTCTGAGATGGGTATATATGCTGATGACACTACACTCTATGGCAGACACGACAGGAAGACGAATGAACACATTTCTAAAGAAATGGCAGAAACACTAGAGGAAGACCTCCAATCTGTAGTGGAATGGGGACAAAAGTGGTTGGTCGCGTTCAATGCTGCCAAGACTAAACTAGTTTCATTCAATAATTACAAGAAACCCTCTCTACCACCAATAGCAATGGCCAACGACCCTTTATCTGAGAGTCCATCTTTCAAACTCCTTGGCCTAACGTTCACAGGAAACATGAGTTGGAACAATTACATTGAAGGCATTGCCAGGGCCGCTGCAAGAAAGGTAGGCTCTATCTACCGTGCTAGAAAACTACTAACACCCGAAAGTATCCTGTACCTCTATAAGGCCACCATTCGCCCATGTATGGAGTATTGCTGCCACATCTGGGCTGGTGCATCTGCTACTAGTCTCTCGCTCCTTGACAAGGTTCAAAAGAGAGTCGCAAATCTGATAGGCCCTGAACTGGCATCTAAGCTTCAGCCTCTGTCCCATCGACGAAATGTTGTATCCCTCTGCCTGTTCTACAAGTATTTTAGTGGTGAATGCTCTGATGAACTGCAATCACTTGTGCCCCCACGACGCGAGCACCCTCGACAAACCCGACAGGCTACTAGATCCCACCCCCACACTGTAGAGGTCCCTAGATGTAAAAGATCTTTTTACTCCAATAGTTTCTTCCCCAGAACCGCAAGACTCTGGAATTCCATTCCAGGTCCCTGCTTCCCCAACAGTACTGACGTGCAGAAGTTCAAGTGTAACGTGAACCGACACCTTGCTGCCCAAATCCCTACATAGTACCCCAGTAGTTGTTGCCCCTGATAGTAGCCCCCTACACCAAAGTGGCAATTTGCCTTGTTTGGGGTGAAAATGTAATAAAAAAAAAAAAAAAAAAAAAAAAAAAAATCTGAATTTTGTTGCTTGTATTTTATATAAAATGTAGGGCTCACTCAAGCACTATAGTCAATTTTTTTTCTAAATGTCTCAGTTCTCTTTTGGTTATTTCTTAAGCAGCAAAAATTGGTTGTACATTATTTTTTTTTATTTAAATGTTTTTGCCTTTAAGCACATTTTAAAACCTGCAATGTTTTTAGATTTTTTTTATCAGAATGTCTTCTATAAGTATTGATAATCGACAATCAAAATAATTTGATGAAAGAATGAACAGCCGATTTTGACCAAAGTTAACACCTTACACAGCCTAACATCACAAGTGTATTTGAGAAATTTTATAACTGCACAAGCCGAAAGGCCCCACATATAAAATCAACAGTAGGTTCTTTAATATGACGGGAGCATGTTCGAAATGAATGTTTCTGTTTAAAGCACAATTGAAGCATGATACTTGACGTTTTGCATTTTAAATTTTAATTCAAGCCATTATATATAAAAAATAATTTTATAAAATCAACAGTAGATTCTCTACAGTGCAATGTACACTAAAATGTATTGTGGATTAAGTCACTGCGGGGAGGCATGTGAAGATTCCTCCTGGTGCATCGCAGTGGGTCCCCAATTAGAGAAGGCAATCAATCAAGTTGATTGAAAAATGGGTGATTTCATCGATTTCGATGGCAATAAAAATTTGGGAGTGTGAAACATTGGTTGATCATCATTCAATCCCGGGCAACATCAGGTCTCCCTGCTAGTACATTATATGTACATCATATGTTGAAATGTTTTTATTTTACTTATTAAAAAAGACACTTACACCTCTACAAAACCACAATTAGCCTATGCATGAATTATTGTTACTACATTTGGGTTGGTACAATTACCACTAGTCTCTCCTTTTTAGACAGAGTTCAAAAAAGAGTCACCAACCTAATAGGTCCAGCATTATTGGATTCGTTGACATCTATGCTGATGACACAACCATCTATGGCAACACATCAAAGGCCGTAAATGACAAAGTTCTCTCTTATTCTTTCTGATTCTCTCTCCCCTGATCTTGAGTGCAGAATGGAGGAAGAAGTGGCTCGTTACTTTTAATGCATCTAAAACCAAGCTCCTATCTTTACATCATCAACACTCTGATCCCCATCTGGCATCAATTGAAATGGATGGCTCTTGTCTTGGGGAGGCTCCATGTTTTGATAAGCTTCTGGGATTGACCTTTACTCCTGACCTGAAATGGAACACATACATCAGGTCTGTTGCCAAGGTTGCTGGAAAGATGGTAGGATCCTTCTACCGCTCCAGAAGATATCTCACTGCTGATGCAATTCTCTATCTATATAAAAGCTAAATACGTCCAAGGATGGAGTACTGCTGCCACATCTGGGCAGGAGCTGCTAAAAACAGCCTATCCTGCCTTGAAAGAGTACAAAATAGACTTTGTGGCTTAGTGGGGGATGCCCTTTTCTCTTTCCTGCAACCTCTCTTCCACAGAAGAGACATTGCGAGCCTGTCTTTGTTTTATTGTTACTTCCATGGCAAGTGCTCGTCTGAACTCCAATCTCTGGTCTCCCCTCGCCGATCTTTCATGAAAAACACCCATCTAGCTGAAACCACAATTTTCCCCATTCTTTATCTGTGCCTAAATCAAAACGAAGAACATGAACAAAGTTTCCATGAACAAAGTTTCTTTCTTAGAAGTGCACGCCTGTGGAACTATCTTTTGTTTGTCTGTTTCCCACCTGGCTACAACTTGGATGTCTTCAAGTCCAACATAAACACATTCTTGATAAACTGCCCCCTTAAGTAAGACACTTCATCAAATCTCCATTACTAACGATTACTATGATATTATCCTATTGATTACTGTACACGCAATAACCCTTATCCCCGAGTGGCTTCCAGACCTTGATAAGTGGTGACCACCATGTAAAAAAAAAAAAAAGTTTCAATATCTGTTGCATCACTGCAATATTGCATCCATGTGCCTGCTTTACAAGTACTTTAATGAAATGTGCTCTGATGAACTCATAGCACTTGTATGTCCTCAGCATGCATACTCCCGATTAACCTAACAAGCAGCAAAATCGCACCTTTTCACTGTTGGGGTTCCTAGATGCCAAAAAGCCTTCTACTCAAAACTGAAACCCAAATACCTCTAACGATTCAACAGAACATTCTCTCGAACAAAATGACTCAACATGATGCTGGTATCAGTTTTTTATAAGACATGACTAAGGCATGCAATTCTTGATGATTTCTGCTTATGTTCATCACACTCCTCTCTGATCTCAAGACCACACAAATGACAATGTTGGGTAGGCCGCTTTTTCCTGCTTCGTCTTAATGGTACAGGCCCAGGAACTTCCTCAGAGGCGCTTCCATCTGTTGCATCATTGAACTGTTCCTTCTCTGGGTCTTTGTGTGCATCATTCTCAGAGGAGCTTTCTTCATATGGTCATTCTGTATAGAAGTGGGGCTTTGTCATCTGAGGAGGTCATTTTGTCATGGATTGAGCACTCATGTTGACATGCTGGGCACACCCTTTATGTGATGTGGTGTTCCATCAAATAATCCCCTAGAAAGATGAAAGTTTCTCTGCTCAGTTTATAGAAAGGGAATCGGATGCAGTTTTTTTTTGTGGTATTTGTAAGCATTGGGCACACAAGAATGTAATTACAGGTCTAGAGACGATAACCAGTTTGTGTGTAAGAATTGTAAGACAATGGAGATAGATGCGAACTCAAATGTGGAGAAAATATATTTTGATGGGAGAAGCAAGTGAGATTGTTCTAAAGTTTTGTTATTTTCGTAATAACATTAGAGCAAATTTAAAAGTGTTGCGAGATTTAGGTGTGATTCAAGTGAATGCTAAAAGGCAAATAGCTCTAATAGCTACCCTTTCTCCACTTCTTTGGGATTCGCTCTTCTCTTCACTTTTGAACACAAGTTAGTTTTCACAATAACGTGTTAACTGAAAGTATTTTCACCCAACACCTACGTCAAATTGACCAAGTTTATAAAGAATAGTGAGCTGGTCAACAAAATCAGATTTCTTAATCCAACTGGACTTAAAAAAAAAACAAGAACATATGCTACCACTTCTCACCCCCACCCTATGCCTTTGGTCAGGGGGTCGAAAAGGAGTCTCCAATGACTCACATTCAAGCTTTCTTCATCTTGTGTGCATACTCTTACTCATTAACGAGATTCAGGCAAACAGAAGTGAATTGCTACTCACAGCTATACACATCACAAAAGCAGGTGCTAGTGTATTAAAAATGAATGAGACAAATCCAGGGAATTTTATCATTATTAAACAGCAGAACGTTATCATTACTGACCAAGGGAAGAATCTATCAGGCATGTGTATGTCCAGTGTGATGATGTATAATGGTGAAACCTGATCAATGAGGGTTAAGGATATGTGTTGCATGGTGAGGAATGATATGAGAATTATGGAAGTTTAATATGAGTTTTAAAGACAGCTTCAGATCTGTTGACCTCAGTCTGTAGAATATAAAGAGATATGTGCAGAACAGGACACTTTGATGGTATGGTTATTTTAAATGTATGAATGAAAGTTCTTGGATTAATAAATGTAGAACAGTTGATGTAGCAGGGTTAATTAGGAGGGGTTGGCCAATGAAAATCAGAGAAAAGGGTATAATCATGGGCGAAAAAAGAGGGTAAATAAAAGACATGATGGTGATTGGTATTGCTAAAGATTTTATGATATTTTGGTTAATTTATATTAAATTTATTATTTAAAAAGTTGTTATGGATTAATATTTTATGACATTTTCCCAACTTATTTTCCATTAGGAAAAACCGTGGCTCACTCTTTTCATAATATTTTGTTCAATTTCTATAACTTTGTAGTTACTTCAAATTTTATGATATTCTATTAAATTTATAAATATTCTTTTATAAAACAGATTGCTGTCATTTAATCTTTTACATGTTTAGCTCAATTTATAAAATATTTTGCTCAATTTATAAAATAGTTGCACTGGCCTTATATTTTATGATATTTTCCTTAATTTATAAAATAATTATTGTGACTTATCTTTTCTGATATTTTGCTCAATTTATAAAAAAAGTTGTAGTGGCCTTATATTTTATGATATTTTTCCTAAGTTATAAAATAGGTGTGACGGTGTTATGTTTTATAATATTTTGCTTAATTTATAAAAAGTTGTGGTGGCCTTATATTTTATATTTTGTTTTATAGAATAGTTGTGAAAACCTTATCTTTCATGATATTTTACTCAATTAATAAAAAATGGTATGCTGGCCTTATATTTTGATATTTTTCCTAATTTATAAAAATTTTTTTTTTTTTTTTTTGCATAGGCATCCCCACTTATAAAGGCCAAGAGGCCTCTCGAGGATAAGGGTTAAAGAGTGTACAGTAGAAATTGGACAATATAGTAACTGTTAGTAATGGAGATTCGATAAATTTGTTAACTTATATGGAACAGCTTATCAAAAACTTGTTTACGTTAGACTTGAAGACAACCATATTGTAGTCAGCTGGAAAGCAGAAAAACGGAAGACAATTCCATAGGCATGCAGTTCTAAGAAAGAAGCTTTGCTCATAAAATCTATGCTTAGGTTTAGGCACAGATAAAGAGTGGGGGAAACTAGTGATAGTGTTTTCTGCTAGACGGGTGTTTCTTGTGAAAGTTTGGCGAGGGGGGACCATAGAATAGAGCTCAGCCGAGCACCTGCCATGAAAATAACGATAAAGCAGAGACAAACTCGCAACATCTCTTCTGTGAGAAAGAGGTTGCAGTGAAGAGAAAAGGACATCCCCCACAAGGCTACGAAGTCTATTTTGAACTCAACGCAGGATAAGTCCTTTCTAGCAGCTCCTGCCCAGATGTGACAACAGTACTCCATCCTTGGATGTACCTGGCTCTTATATAGATACAGAATTGCATTAGCAGTGAGATATCTACTGGATCGATAGAAGGATCCCAGCGGCCTTGGCAGTGGATTTAATGTATGTGTTCCATTTAAGATCAGGAGTAAAGGTCAAGCCCAGAAGCTTGTCAAAACATGAAGCCTCCCCAAGACGAGAGCCATTCATTTCAATTGATGCCAGATGGGGATCAGAGCGTTGATGATGTAAGATAAAAGCTTGGTTTTAGATGCATTAAGAGTAACAAGCCACCTCTTTCCCCATTGTACCACTTGCTCAAAATCAGAGGAGAGAGAATCAGAGAGAACTTGGTCGTTTACGGTCTTAGATGTGTTACCATAGATAGTAGTGTCATCGGCATAGATGTCTACGAATGATGTAAGGATGTGATTTGGAAGATTATTAATGTAGATCAGGAAAAGAGTTGGGCCCAGGATGGACCCTTGAGGGATTCCAGCATTAATACTGTGAGCTTCTGATTTCTGCCCATCAACCACTACTCTTATGAACCTATCAGAGAGAAATGATTTAATAATTGAGAAGACATTTCCAGCTATACCGTAGCTGGAAATCTTGTGAAGTAAACCTTTATGCCATACTCTATCAAAGGCCTTTGATATGTCAAGAGCAATTGCCCTAGAAAGGTAGCCTCCGTCAAGAGATTCGCTAATCCTATGAGATATAACTGTAAGCACATCTGCTGTAGGTCTAGCAGAACGGAAACCATATTGAGTGTCACTAAGAAGGTTATTTTTCTAAGATGGTTGACTATTTCTCTATTTAACACAGATTCCAGCAACTTACTCATGGTGCACAGGAGACTTAATGGCCTGTACTGTGAGGGAGAAGTTGAGGTGGCCTTATCTCTTATGACATTTTCATTAATTTATAGAATAGTTACAATGGCGTTATATTTTATGCTATTTTGTTTAATTTATATAGGAGTTATGGTAGCTTTATCTTTTGTGATACTTTGCTCAATTTATAAAAAAAAGTTGTTGCCTTATCTGTTATGATATTTTGCTTAATTTATGAAATAGTTGCGGTGGCCTTATATTTTATCATATTTTGCTCAATTTTCAAAAAAGTTGTGGTGGCATATTTTATGATACTTTCCTTAATTTATCAGGTTGATAAAAAAGTTTTTGCAGTTTTTAGCTTTTAAATTCAGATGAACATATTTCAGCTGAAACAAAAATTTATTGATCAGAATAAGCACTATCAGAAGCAACACACTTTTACCAATGCAAAACAAGTGTATTTATGCTAGTAACGTTAAAAATCTTGCTTTCTGGTGGCGATGAAGTTGCTCAAGACATGTTTAATATCACTTATGGTTTTTGAAGCATTTCTGACACAGAAATTTGTCGAGATGCTTGAAAAAGTGATAAACGGTAGGTGAGAGATATGAGGAGTATGGCAAATAAGGCAGTTTCAGCTCAATTCGTTCAACTTCTGCAGAGTTAGTTTAGCAACGTGCAGTTGAGAATCATTGTGGAGGAGAATTGGGCCTTTTCTGTTGACTAATGTTGAGTCTTGATGTCAAAGTTTCTGATGCATTTCATTCATTTGTTGACAATACTTCTCTGTCGTAATAGTTTCGCCTGCATTTACAAAACTGTAATGGATGAAATTGGTTGCAAACCATCAAACAGCATGACCTTCTTTTGGTGCAACTCTGGGTTCGGGAAGTGTCATGAAGATTCAATGGTGTCTAACCACTGAGTAGAGCATTGCTGGTTGTCGTAAAGAATCCACTTTTCATTACAAGTCACAACCTGGTCGAGAAACGGGACGTTCTTGTTGCATAAAAGAAGGGAAGAAGACACTTCATAACAACGTTAATTTTTGGTTGTTGTTCAATTTGCAAGGCATCCATTTATCAATTTTTTTGTTTTTCCAATCTCTCTCAAGTAGTTGAAATTCGTCATACATGTTATGCCTAATTTAGAAGCAAGTTCTCGAACAGTTGTGTATGGATTGGCTTTGATTAAGGCTTTTAATTGGTTGTCAACATCCGATGGCCGACCATTACACTCATCATCTTCAAGACTCTCGTTGCCATCATGAAATTTTTTTAAACCACCATTGTGCTGCGCATTCAGTAATGGTTCCTCGGTCAAATGCTTTGTTGATATCGTGAGCTGTTTCAGCAGCTTTTTGGCCTAGCTTGAATTGAAATCAGAAAATTGTGTGAATTTGTTTTTTTTCCATCTTGTATTCAACGTTCTGAAAAGAATGCATAATTGTTTTGAAACGATTGTACTTTAAACGACTACACAAAGCAAAAAACGCTCTTTCAAACGATATATAAAGTAAAGTTATTATAACGAAAACTTATTTGAAAATACATCATTTGAAATCAAAATTACAAATTCCGCAAGCACTTTCTTCTCAACATAATATAAAAAAGCCTTCTCTTTTATGATATTTTATTCAATTTATAAAATAGCTGCGGTGGCTTTATAGTTTATGATAGTTTGCTTAATTTAGAAAAAGGTTGTGGTAACCTTATCTTTTATGATATTTTGCTCAATTTATAAAATATTTGTGGTGACCTTATATTTTATGATATTTTGCTTAATTTATAAAAAGTTGTGGTGGCCTTATATTTTATGATATTTTGCCTAATTTATAAAATAGTTGCAGTGGCTTTATAGAAATGCTCGAATTGAGTGGATGACCGATTCGTTTAGACCATATGCAAAATAGTTTTTGCATATGCAGATTGTGGTTAACAGAGTCAAACATCTTGGCAAAGTCTAAAAAGATTATGTCTGCTATGTCACCCTCATTTATTATCCTTGTCACCCACTCTTCCATCACCAGGAGATTCGTAAGACAGGAATATTTTGACATAAAACCATGTTAGGAGGTTGAAATGACTGAAGTTGATGTGAGATGAGTCATTATTGCCTGTTTTAGCAGTGTCTCCATAATTTTGCAGGTTATAGAAGTGCGACTCACTGGTCTGTAGTTGAATAAATTTTCTTGCTGCCTTTTTTGAAGATTGGGCATATCGTAGCCATTCTTAATCATCATGAACAACCTGTGTATTTAGCATTGTGTTGAATAGCTTTGAAAGACAGATGACTAGTTCGAATGCAACAACACAGAGAATCATTTGATGGATGTTATCTGGTCCATGATCTTTGTTAACATCTAAGGTCAATAGTAAATTCTCAATTTCATCCGGGCAACAAACTACCAGGTTCAAATTTGGTGACTCTTGGCCATCGTTTCCTTGAATATAAAAGTAACACCTGCTGGTTCGGCTGATTAACTGCTTCTCCATCAGAGCTCTTCAAAGTCACGATTTGGTTGTTGAGTTTGTGATTTCGCTGTACATGAACATAGAACCTTTTAGAATTTCTTCCAGAATCTCTCATCAGCTGACCATTGAATTGCTTTCGCGAGTCAGATGCTCAACGTGATTTTTTGTTGCCTTCGATACACCTTGAATGCTGCGTGAGTTTTGTTGAATTAATAGTTTTCCAAAGCAGCATTTCTCAGTTTCTTGCTTGCATGGTCCTTGGAGTAATCCATTGTTTGCATTTTGATTATTTCAAATGCTTCACAGGAACTGCAAGATCTGTCAGTCACAGCAGGATGTGCTTTATATTTAGCCACAAAGTTTCAATGGACTGGATCTCTATGAGAGCAGGCCAATCTATTTCATCAGCAGTCATCTTAACTAAATCAAGGTTAGTTGCAGCATAGACTCATCTTGGCCGATCATATCCCAGGGGTGAAGGAAGTGTGCATTGTAAAGCAGAGTGTCGCATGATTACTTTTACCGATCAGAGACAAGGTTTGAATCTGTGACACTGAATTAGGATAGCATGAAAAAATTAGGTTGAGTAGAGATGATCATTGGATGCATTTAAATCTGGTAGGTTGGAGAACATGTTGACAGATAAAGCACTCCTCAGCAGTATTGAGTAATTTGGGGCTGAAGAGGTCGTTTGACAAACATACGTTCACCTGCCAATCAATAAAAGGTGCATTGAAGTCACCAAGTATGATGCAGTCTGTATGACTTCTTGAGACAACTTTAATGGTATCAAGTAGGACATGATCTTCGTCTGGGGTGGAGTTTGGACTGCAGTAAACAGCAAAACTAGTAAGCACTCTTCCTACCCTCAATCTGCAAAGCATCGCATCCACATTGCACAAGAGTGTATTCGGTAGAAGTGTCAACAAAGAAAGCTTGGGTGAGGATCTTGTGTATACAATCACCTCGCTGCCTCATTCTGTCAGACAAATCGCATTGAAAAACTGCAAAACCGGGTTAGTGTATTTCAGGTTATTTGATATCTGCAGAAAACCAAATCTTTGTCACAATAATCAATCTTCTGAAGTTCATTCAGTATTTGAAGGAGAGAGCAGGCGTTTGTCAGATGACTTTGTTAGTGTGGGTATTTGGCAGAGATGGAGCGTTTTATTGTGTGAGAGTCTTCAAGGAGAAGTTTGGCATATGATATGGTCTCTCATTTGAGAAGAAAGCTACCTTTGCCATGGAAGCTTCGTGTCGTTGGAGATTGTAAGTGGGGTTGTCCAGCTTGGCAGTTGAACAACCTAACCATGACTTATTTGTAGATCCTTTTCTTCAGCAGCCCGACACAACCAGAGCTCAATCTCCAGTTCTCTAGTGGACCTGTTCTTTCAGGGAGAATTCTTTCTGAAAAAAAAAAAAACAGTTTGTTATGAGGCAATGTTATGCACCTGGCAGCAGCAAGAAAATGTTGAGAGTGTTCAGAAAATAAAAACTTGATTTTGATAGGTTAGGATTTGACAGCTGAGTTTTTAACCTAACGGCCAATTCTAAAATCCTTGCTCTCCACTGATTCAGAGTCACCAAGTGTGTTTTGTTGCTGCTGAGCTCTCTGGTATGCTGTAGATAAATATAGATTTAGTCTAATGAACATTTTGAGAGGTATCTTGCGCATTAGGAGCTGTTGAGTACTTTTGAGCATTTTTTAAGCCCTTCCAAGACTGCTAGGAAGGATCAGAAATAGAAGAGATAGAATCAGTCAGGCACTCTTGAAAAGGCTCTATCAAAAAAGAGTTTGTGAGCTTGTCAGCAGCGAAAGGTTTTGATGAGCAAGAGTTGCAATGGCCTTATATTTTATATTTTTTGCTTAATCTATATATCTATAAAAGTGAAATTGTCTGTATGTGTCTGTGTATGTACATTTTCCCACCAAACTACTCTGTCAATTTTCAGTCTACAGACTCGAGATTTGACATAAGGGGTATTGAGATTTGGGAAATTCTTTTTAATCAGTTTTTGGCCAGAAATTTGGCTGTCAAGGGGTCAAAGTTCAACGATTTGACCTTTGAAAACTCTACCAAACTCCTTGGCCAATTTTGGGTCTAAACACTTGAAATTTTAGATGTAGGCTACTTGGACATAGATCAAACTTTTTAATTTGATTTGAGCCCAAAACAATAAATGTTAAGGGGTCAAAATTGAGGTCAAAGTTAAAAAGAATTTGATCTCTGCAGTGTCTACAAAATTGCTCAACCAATTTTTGGTCTAAATATTTGAAATTTTACATAAAGTATATTCAAAGGCAAGCTTTTTCATCGGGTTTTGGCCGAAAATTTGGCTTCCAAGGGGTCAAAGTTAGCAAACTATTTAGCAAATTTTCGGTCTAAACATTTGAAATTTTACATAAAGAAACATGCAGCAAGCTTTTTAATCAGTTTCTGGGCGAAAATTTGGCTGCCAAGAGGTCAAAGTTAAAACAGTTGACCTTTGCAGACTACCAAACTTCTCCGCCAATTTTGAAATTTTAGATGCTGGTTATCTGGACATAAGTCAAACTTTTTAATATATATATATATTAGTGATGGGATGATTCCAAATTTTTTCCCGATTCTGATGCAATTACCGATTTTGTTCTAAATTTTCGATTCTGGTATGATTCCCTATTCTGATTCCGACTCTTTTATATTTTATGAATATTTAATTAGAGATTTGTTTTTTTGTAAATTTTCAAATTATTACATAAATCCCCAGGAAATTTCCGCATATATTTTTTCTCAAATGTTTTTGTTGTAATTAATCGATTAAAAATTTCAAGACAAGAAAAAATTTATTTTGATTTAAAACAAAGCCAGATTGTATCAGTTCGTTGTTAGTGTAAAACATGCTTCTAAAAAGTTTTCATAAACAGTTGAAAATAGTCGACAACTGGTAGGCAAAATGAGAAAACGATGTAAGAACAAAATACTAACTCCCATTGTTACGAACAAATTTCTAAATAATAATGTTACTATTTAGAAATACCATTTTTAATGGGGAGGGCATGGACAATGTTTACTATTGTGCGCCTTCCTTCTATGATTGAAGTATTAATTTTATTTTAATTATAAAAATTTGGTGGGTTATTAAATTGATTTGCCTTTCTGTAAAAAAACAAAAACAAAAAGGAGATGCAAATAATAATAATAATAATGATGAAAATTAAAAATGATAATAATAATAATAATAATGACAAATTTGTACATTTACACTCTTAACTAAATCCCCATTCCAAAATGAAATATTACTTAAAAACAAACTTGACGGAAAGAAAAGCAATCATTTTAGTATTTAGAGTGGATGATCAGTTTTGAATATAAATTTAACGTGAAATGATCTAATGCCAGTACACCAGATTTCAAACCGCCATTTTGGTTCATGAAAAAGTATGCTAGTGCACCAAATTTCATGAAAACAAATTTCTACAGAAAAAAAAACTATTTGTACATTTTTATCCAGCGAATAAACATAAAATTATAGAGGAAAATCCATGTTTACACTGTATGTTAAATTATTATCGAGATAACATTTTTTTACCAGTTTCAGAAACTTACCGGTAGTTTTGTATCAAAAGCTTCGGAAACATTGGCAATGCTGAGCTGTGCGTACTGTGAAATTTTTGTACTGTTCATACATAGAATAATTTTGGTCGTACATATTTAGTAAAACCGATGTTTTTTCTTTTTTTTTTTTTTAACTTTTTTTGGACCGGGGGGGGGGTAGTTTTTACATTAAGTTCACCTCCACAATTTTCTTTAAATTGACGACTTTTATTGGTTTTCAGTTGTGCTGATTAACAGAATCTCATTCTAATTTTGTGGAGACAAGTACTTCTTAGAGATCACTGGCTGCCAGGTTTGTATGCAAGAACGATAAACTTTTAGCATTTGCAGGTGTGTATGCTGACAACGATTATCAATTATTAAATTGTGGGAATTATTTTCTCCCTCCCCCCCCAAAGGCAGTTGTCTACTACGAAGGATGTTGAGGGGTGTCTATTCCGAACGCCATTCTTAAGATGGGGGAGGGGGTGTATATTCTCCAAAAGCCATTCTTAGCATGACGAGTTTGGGATCGCTGTTCTAAGCGATGCTCTTAACATGACAATATTCAAATAAATAAAGTGAAAAAGTCATAATTGTTTTATTTTACACGTTAAAAAAGACAACATAAAAATGAAATTTAATTCAAGAAGAAGAGTTGAAAAGAAGACTTGAACAACAAACGGAAACAGCTAGAACTGCCATCACTGATTTCGATGACTCTAAACAGCTCATATAGAGTGAGAATCTAAAACGTCTGTTTTTACTTCCTATTATTATTCTAATGGAGCATTTTTCATAATTTAATTCATACTGATTTATACATTCCCTTAACTTCTTTTCTTTGATTCAAACAGTACCTGCATGTTATCACCCCAAACCAGCACTCATCGCTAGTGAAAGCCAGATTATTTCATTTCGGCCATGGCTGCCAGAGTCTGCAATTGTTTAGGGACGGCAGTGGCCACCAATAACAACCGTAGTTTACTTTTTTGCGGAGGGGGGGGGGGCAGGTTTTCACCAGGAAACGTCCTGCTAATTAAATGATAAAATGTTTCTCTAATTTAATTAAATAAAAATATTTTGCAAAATTAAAATCTGAATTGTTAGTTCTCGTGTACACAATATTGACTGACTGTGTAAACTTGCCTTGCACCTTTGGTATGATTATCACTTAGCCACCGCTATCAAGCATTTAAAAGTTACAAGTAAATCAACAGAATTCTCTACTGAGTTCATTGTTTATCATTTGTGTTGTAAAAGCATTGTTCAGAGAATTCTATACAGGTTGCTGTATATGGATGATTTACTTCTGAAAAATGTATGTTAAATATTTGTTGCAATGCTATAGAAAGTAACAGTCTGAACATGAATTGTTACAATGGCCAAGGTTATTATCAATGTTTGGCGTCTAGGAAAGCTCCCATGAGAGGAAAGTTCATCTGTTCAGTTTGTGGAAAAAGAATTTGGTGCAATATTATTTTCTGTGGTGTCTGTAAATATTGTGTACACAATAAGTTTATTGCAATTCAATTTTTTTTGTGTCTGTAAGTATTCGGTACATAATAAGTTTATATTTATAATTCAATATTTGTGGTGTCTTCAAGTATTGCGGTACACTATAAGTCTATTGTAATTAGTGGATACACTAAGTTTAGTGTGGGTCAATTTTTTGTTGTGTCTGTAAGTATTAGGTACAGAATAAGTTAATTGTAATTCAATTTTTGCTGTGTCTGTTAGTATCGGGTACACAATAAGTTTATTGCCATTGAATTTTTGTTGTGTCTGGAAATATTAGGTACAGAATATGTTTATTGCAATTCAGTTTTTGTTGTGTCTGTAAATATTAGGTACAGAATAAGTTTATTGCAATTCAATATTTGTTGTGTCTGTGAATATTAGGTACAGGATAAGTTTACAGCACTTCAATTTCTGTTGTGTCTGCAGGTATTTGGTACACAATATGTTTATTGCAATTCAGTTTTTGTTGTGTCTGTAAATATTAGGTACACAATAAGTTTATTGCAATTCAATTTTTGTTGTGTCTGTAAATATTAGGTACACAATAAGTTTATTGCAATTCAGTTTTTGTCGTGTCTGTAAATATAAGGTACACAATAAGTTTATTGCAATTCAATTTTTGCTGTGTCTGTAAGCATTGTGTACACAATAAGTGACGCTAAATTTGAACTCAACCTCAGATCAAAAGTCTCAAACACAAATGCAACTCCAATTCCCACTCCAACTCCAACTCCAACTGTTCTCTTCTCTCTGCACTTTCCACACTGACGCCCAAAATAAGACGACTCTTTTATAGAGAGACCCAACCACATCTCATTTGCATACCCCCTCCCCCCTCTTGTCACATCACGTGATCATCAGTCTATAAGGGGGCGGCCATTTTTATTTTTTATTTTTTTTCTTACCTAACACGAGCCGCACGATGCATGAGGTAAGGTTCTTTACTTTTAACCACACACCCCCTTGATCTCTAAGATCAATAATTAGTATCATAGTCCGCCATCCATGCTGGGCGTCTTCGTTCACGGTGTGATCGTCAAAGAGGCTCTTCTTCAGACCCTTCAACATCAGCATCAACCTCCCCTTCCTCTGATGGCAAGGAGACTCTCCGTATATCTAAAATGTGACGAGGCATTCCATCAATCGCTACCTTGTTTTTGGAGAGTACTTCAGTCACTGTACCTTTTCCCCAGCGAGTCGTGCAACGAGAATTGGGTGGTTTCACCCACACCTCTTCACCAACTGTTCTTCTCTCTGTGTTACAGCCAATGGATGTCGCCATTCATAAGAAAAAATAGACCGGTGCGGCACTGAATTTTCGTCTTGACCAGCCTTCGGCATCATATTTACCAAAAAACTGCTTCTTGGGGCGAAATCTGGCTTCTTGATGCCACAGCTTTTATAGTGCGATGGTGCCTCTCTATAATTCCATTTCCACTTGGACGGTATTCAGCTCTAAAATATAGCCCCACGTTCCACTTTGCACATAAGTCTCTAAAAACTTCCGAGCGGAAAGACGTACCAACACCTCTTCTACTGGCCCCCTTTCCATAAAAACCTCCTCGACAACTCTCTTTACCTCTTCTGCTGTTTCATTCTTGATTTTCCGCCATATCGCTACTCTCCCAGGCCCACAATCTATCATAGTTACATGCGGTTCATGTTGATAATGTGTGATGTCAATGGGCAATCTCTGCCAATTCTCTTCAACATGCAGTTCCCCTTTTTCATGTTTAGCCGGTGCAGGGTCGATTGATTGGCATTCCCTACATTGTTCCACCACCTTTTGGACGTCTTGCATTGTGACATGCGGGTTTACTTTTCTTGTCAGGTAAAGGGTCCGTTCCTTTCCAAAATGATGCAGGTTATGCAGGTCTTTTAAATTCTCTACTGCACAACGTGCTGGAGCCCCGTCTCTTTCCTTGTGTAGCCAGACTTTCTTGACTCTTGTCAGCCCATCTGCTTTATTTTTTTGTGACGGAACTAAGGTAATAGTTACCTTTAGTTTGAATTCTCGAACCAAGTCTCCCAGCCCTCCAAGTCTACGCTTGATAAGCATCTCTGCTGCTCCTTTTGTTTTGATCCACTTATCACCAGACAGTTCCGATTTAATCCACGACACCACTGTTGCAGAGTCTGTTTTAACGTTCACTATCTGTAGCCCCCATTTTAGAGCCAGATTGATGCCTTTCATCACAGCATCAAGTTCCGAAACATTGATATGAGCGCTATCATCCTTTTTGCATAGCCAAGCAGCATCTTGAACAGCCACTTCTATTTCCAATAATACCCCTAATGCTACACTGCTAGCATCAGTCCATATCACCCCCTCATAGCCCTCCTTTACATGCCATTCTCCTCTCACAGGGTCTATTTTTTTCACTTCTGCAATGACTTTTTGTATCATGAGAAGCACTTTTTGATCAACTGCATCTTCCCAACTGTCTGTCCCAGTCTGCCTTTTAATAAAACTGCATGCAGTTCGCAGCCATCCAGCTATTTCCTTACGACTTCTTCACACACGTCGATTCCGTCCTTTGTGTGACAAGCGACAAACTTGTTCAGCTCACGGAAATCCAACACTGGCCTAACTTTCTTCTTAATAGGTTGGACCACAGTCATGAGTGGCAAAATTTCCGTAAACTTTCCCTGACCATGACATTAATATTCCTTCATCTATCTATCTCTCAACTTCTTTTTCAAACTGCGGCTCCGCAGCTCCTTTCAGTGTGCTTTTGTAGCAGCTGACCCGATTCGTCGATACAGGTGGCTCCGCGGTCCATCGCCATTCTACCATCCATTTTTCGCCATCGAAGCAGGCTCAAAAGTTATCATCCTCAATCAGACATGGTCGGGATTTCGACAGTTAGTTGGTATCACCCCTGGTTACACTTCCTGTTATTCCCGGTGCACTCTGATTGCCAAACTTCACCTGGCCTTTAGCAATAGTAGCTCCTCCCAGTTGGTCTATCGTGTCTAGGCCCAGCACCACATCAATTCCTGCAACCAGTCTATCCAGCACGATCACTCTTAGCCGCAATGGCATATTCCTTACTACAATCTCCGCATCGGCCTCTCCACAGCATTCCACTTGTCTGCCATCCACCGCTCTAACGTTGCTGATTCCATTCCAAGAGTTGGCAACGCTCATAGTAATAAGTGTTGTTGTACATCCAGTATCAACAAGAGCTCTTGCCCTCTTTCCATTGATTGTGATCACTAACTGTGGCAACAAACTCTCATACGCATGTTCAGTATAAAAGGGGTGACTACTGGCGCAATAGCACCCCTTTACTCGTTTCCCGGAAGCGAAGGGCAATTCCTGCTAATGTGCCCTACTTGGCCACACCGAAAACAGATAATGTCTGGCCGTGGCTCCCTAGTCTCTCATCAGGTGTGGTCCTTGACATCGAAAGCATTTACCGGTAAATCCACAGCCTTGCTTCATCATTGGTCGCTCCTTTCTGCTTGCCACAGCAGCCGTGACCGCCCCCAGCTCACCGGACTGTTTTGCCAAAATTCTAGCATGCCTTAGAATCTCCTCCACCTCCATGGTTTCAATATCAGTAAGTCGTTGCAGTTCCATGGAGATGTGATCAGGGAAACCAGTTACAAGCACCAGCTTTACAGTCTTCTCAAGGCTGCGTCCTCCATATTCAGCCAATCCTGCTAGTCGCCTTATCCCTGCCACGTACACGTCCACAGACTCCCTAGTCCAGGTGACTCTTTTGAGCTTGTTGTAAGCCTCAAACGCGCTCTCGGAAAATGCGGTCTTTAACCGGTTTTCGATACTCTCAGCAATGGCCTGACCTTCTCTCCCATTTCTAGATAGACCGCTAGAGCACTTCCTTCCAAATACATTGGTATTAACGTGGCTAGATCCTCGATCTTCTGCAGCCTTGCCACCAACTTCAGCTTGTTAAGCCACGCAACCGTGTCACCTTCTCCATCTGCTCAATCTTACTCGATCACTCAGTTTTGACACTGCACCGAAATAGCTTGAATTTGAACTCAACCTCAGATCACAAGTCTCAAACTCAAATCCAAATCCAACTGTTCTCTTCTCTCTGCACTTTCCACACTGACACCCAAAATAAAGAAGACGGCTCTTTTATAGAGAGACCCAGCCACATCTAATTTGCATACCCCTCCCCCCTCTCGTCACATCACATGATAATCAGTCCATAAATACCAGGGGGCGGCCATTTTTATTTTCTCTTTTTTTTCTTTCCTAACACGAGCCGCATGATGCATGAGGTAAGATTCTTTACTTTTAACCACAATAAGTTTATTACAATTCAATTTTTGTTGTGTCTGTAAGTATTAGGTACAGAATAAGTTTGTTGCAATTCAATTTTTGTTTTGTCTTTAAATATTAGGTACACACAATAGTTTATTGTAATTCAATTGTTTTTGTGTCTGTAAATATTAAGTACAGAATAAGTTTATTACAATTCAATTTTTTTTGTGTCTGTAAATATTAGGTACACAATAGTTTATTGTAATTCAATTGATTTTGTGTCTGTAAATATTAGGTACAGAATAAGTTTATTACAATTCAAATTTTTTTGTGTCTGTAAGTATTAGGTACACAATAAGTTTATTGTAATTCAATTTTTGTTGTGTCTGTAAGCATTGTATACCCAATAAGTTTATTACAATTCAATTCTTGTTGTGTCTGTAAATATTGCATACACAATAAGTTTATTGTAATTCAATTGTTTTTGTGTCTGTAAATATTAGGTATAGAATAGATTTATTGCAATTCAATTTTTGTTGTGTCTGTAAGTATTGGGTACACAATAACTTAATTGCCATTCAATTTTTGTTGTGTCTGTAAATATTAGTTACAGAATAAATTTATTGCAATTCAATTTTTGTTCTTTCTATAAGCATTGTGTACAATATAAGTTTATTGAAATTCAATTTCTATTGTGTCTGTAAATATTAGGTACAGAATAGGTTTATTGCAATTCAATTTTTGTTGTGTTTGTAAATATTAGGTACACACTAAGTTTATTGCAATTCAATTTTTGTTGTGTCTGTAAATATTAGGTACAGAATAAGAAGAGAGAAACCTGAGTTCTGTTAAGTTATATACATGCCAGAAATTCTTTTCGAAGTTGAACGAATCAGTTCTTTTGACTTCTGTCTTCTCACAAACATTGTAGTCTTCAGAAGCAAGTTCTTTTCAACCATCGACTGACCAAATAAAAGAAACAACTGGCAATCTTTGTTTCCGCTTGACTTTTTATAGCCATCAGCCGAACCTAATTGTTGCGGTTATGCGTGTATCGTTCACAAACGTTTTTCTTTTAATCTAATGGTCCCAGATTCACTCCCCGATACGGGCACGCACAACTCATACTTTTTGTGTGCTTTTGCGCATGCTCGTCAAACTCCTCCCTGATCTCGAGATCACACATATGACAATGCTGGGCAGGCCGTTTTTTCCAGGTACTTAGCCTTAATGGTACAGATTTAGGAACTTCCTCAGTGGTGCCTTCATTTGCCGGATCATTATACTCGTCCTGCTCTGGATCCTCATCATTTTCTGAAGAGCTTCCATCATCATCTTCTGTAGGGCTTCCATCATCTGGCCGTTCATACAGCAGTGGCTCTTCGTCATCTGATGAATTGAGTTCATCATTGATTTTAACATCATGTCGGCATGCTTGGCACACATCTTTTATGTGGCGTGGTGTTCCATCAACTGATATTTAGTGTTGACTATTTATTTTTGTCACTGTTCCTGTACCGGACTGCATTGTGCATCTTCCCCGTGGATTCTTCACCCGAACTGCATTCCGTTTCTTGTACGGATTAGCCATTGTGGTCTCGGGCCATCTCACTTCATCGATACCTTTGATACGGATCCTATAATTGTATAGCGTATTCGCAGGTGCTGTCATGGCTCTCTTGTCATCTTTAGGCGTGACGATGTACCAGTACACTGTTCTTGCCGCAATGTGTTTTATAGTGCGATAGGATCGATTGATTATACCGTTTCCGGAAGGTATGTGGGCACACCAAAATCAAATGTGTAAAATTAGCAATTGTCTTTCTGCAAAACGCTGCACCATTATCTGTGAGTAATTCAGTCGGTGGCCCCCTTTCGCAGAATATACTCTGCAACTCCTTAATGACTCTAGCCGAATCCTATCGGTACAACTGCTTGCAAATGGCAAAACGCTGGGACCACAATTTATCAATGTCAAGTACACCTACCGAAATGGGTTATATCTATGGCAACCTTACTTCAATTTTCGTGACGTTAAGCCTACCTGGCTTCCAATGCACCGGAGCTAGATCTATGGATTGGCATTCTTTACAATCCCCAACCATCGATCACACTTGAGTTTCAGTTATTGTTGGATTGACCAACTTTACAAAGTACCATGTCCTTTTCACACCGAGATGTCCACTGGACTGATGAATTGTTTGTATCTGAGAATCGTGTTTGTGTTCTGTGGCCATAGCGCACACAAGTTCTCTCGGTTCTGTTGCCTTACGGACCTCATCTATCCACCGCTGTGGTACTCGAGTAAGTTGGTCAGCTCTGTTATCATGAGACTTGACGAACCTCATATCGATTGTTAGTTTATATTCCGAGACCAAATCTCGAAGCGTGGAGAGGTGACGCCTGATTAACATTTCGGAGGCTGCTTTAGTGTGTACTCTTGTCTGTCAAGACAAGGTGTCAGTTATCCACCGATAGACACAGACAGAGTCAGTTTGCAAATGTATGGTTTTAGCTTTCCACTGTAATGCAAGGTTGACGCCTCGCAGCACAGCATCAAGCTCAGCTACATTTATGTGTTTGTCTTCATGCACTGTGTGGTGCCAGGTTGCGTCTTCCGCCACAGAACTGTTGCTTTCCACAACTATGCCTATAGCAATAGAACTGACATCCACTCATACTGTGACTTCTTCTCCACAGATACACCAGTCATCTTTTACTGGATCTTCCTGGGCTACTCTCAAACAAATGTCTTTGATCATCCGTGCTAGAATAGGGTCTCGCACTTCATCATCCCATCCAGTTGTGATCATATTCGCCCTTCATTTCACAAATGCTGTGGCGACACGCAACCAGCCACACACTGGGAAATGACCAGTCAGTTTCCTGCACACTGAAAACACAATTTGACGAGTAAGTCTATTAAGTACTGTCGGAAGGTCACTGCCACACCGCCATAACAATTTTCCGTTCTCCTCTTGGACACGTAATCCCAATACACGTGAGCCAGTCTCAACTGTTCTGGGGGTCTTGCTTTCCAGACCAAACTTCTCCAAATGTTCCTTTACATGGGTTGGCAAACATATACTTTCACTCACAAAAATCTCATCAATATATGACGACGTAGCCTCATTTATATTCTTATCCTGAATGAGGACGGTATTAACAATGGCCCGCATTATTAGGGGGGCAACGTTCAGCCCGAATCCGAGGCGGGTAAGACGATATCGCTGTCTCTTAATTTTTACTGTTTGGAATGGGGAACAGCCACAGAGATTTGTCAACATGTACTTGCAAATAGGCTCAGCGTAGGTCCAGCATTGTAACGTTTGGTCCCTATTGTCGCCATTCCTTCAATTTTTGTAAGGAAACATTCGCATTAGCAGAATGCACATCCACGTACTCATTTAGCTCCCGATAATCCATAATGGGACGCACTTTCTGTATTTGCCTGTACAACAGCCATGAGAGGGATTAGACCTTTGGAGTGCCAAGTTCGTCCTCGGGATATGGCAGTAACCAACCATTATCAATCCACACCTGCAATTCCCGATCATATTCATCACGAATCGGTGTTGGCGCTGGATACTCTGCAAGTCTATTTCTCAATGTAAGTGGAGGTTGGTCGCCAGCCCACTTCCACGATGTAGTCCACTTCTGAGTATCTTGGTCATATTTGGCAGAGAAGTCAGGCTCCGTAATAGTGATAGCAGCAAAATTGGCATTGCTAAAATGTGGAAAGGTCACCTCTCCTGCGCTAGACACAGCTACTCCTCCCAGTTGCTTGATTGCGTCCAGTCCAAGCAATAAATGAAATCCCAGTAAGTATCCATCCACAACTAGGACTTCTATACTAATGCTCCGTATTGCATCAAGGTCAACCTGCAGCATTCCTTCTCCACAGCAGCTTAATGTGCTTCCATCTGCTGTGAGCACTGGGGTTACTTTGTGTGGTAGTCCATTGATGAGAACCGTGACAATTGGCAAGACGCCATTTACACCAGTTTGGAAGATGAGATTGGTGCTCACTTCTTGCCCCCTTGTTCGTTTCCCGGACAAAATCGAGCAATGTGCCCTCGCCACTGACATTGATAACACGTGATAGGGTTTCGAGGCTTGACCCCGACATCTCCTCCTGTTGCACTATCCAACAGGCAATTGCTTGCCCTATGATTCAGTCCATTACACTTGTAATACCTCCGTAAAGTATCTGTCTCCTTGGAGTTAACTGGTGTCGATCGTGCAGCTAATGCAGCTTGCTCTGGAACTGTCGGGTTAGTCATTAAAATAGCACGAGTGCACGCCAGCACATGAGATAGATCCAAGTTATCTATCTGGGATGATGCCCACAAGTTTTCCGCATGTTCCGGCAAACCAGCAATAAATGCACATTGCAGGCATTGATCCGATATGCCGCCAAACAGGACTGCTAGCCTGCGCAGCTCTGCCAAAAAGACGTTGACTGTTTCACCTGGTTAAAGACAATGAGCTGCGAACTGCTTCCATGCAACAAATGGATCCACAGCAAACGCTGTGTACAGGGATTTCTTTATACACCCTAAATCAGCCCGCTTTTCCTCACTTAATTGCTGGTACACTGCATAGGCGCCGCCTGACAAACGTATTGAAATTACGCATTCAATGCGCTTTACGCCACTTAGCTGACATATTAGTTCAGCTTTCTCCAACAACTCCACTATTGACTGCCCAGATTCACTGCCACCAAATATAGGTATAAGTTTTGGATCGAAGGCTATAATAACCGAAATAGCTTGTCGCCGCACGAGGGAGAAGAAAGCTGAGTACTTTGTGTTAAGTGATAATAAGTAATTTGTGTGAAATGATAATAAATAATTTGTGTTAAGTGATATACATGCCAGAAATTCTTTTTGAAGTTGAAAGAATCAGTTCTTTCAACTTCTGTCTTCTCACAAACGTTGCACTCTTCACAAGTAAGTTCTTTTCAACCATCGACCGACCCCCCCCCCCCCCCCAAAAAAAAACGACTGGCAATCTTTGTTTCAGCTTGACTTTTTATAGCCGTCAGGTGAACACAATTGTCGCGGTAATGCGAGAATCGCTCACAATCGTTTTTCTTTGTAATCTAACGGTCCCAGGTCTCCCTCCCCCCACCGACGCGGGCACGCACAACTCATACTTTTTGTGTGCTTTTGCACATGCTCGTCACATATTGCAATTCAATTTTTGTTGTGCCTGTAAATATTAAGTACACAATAAGTTTTGTGCAACTCAATTTTTGTTGTGTCTATAAGCATTGGGTTTAGTGCAACTCAATTTTGTTTGTCTCTCTAAGAATGAACTACACAATAAGTTTATTGCAATTCACTTTTTGTTTTACCTGTGAATATTGCATACACCACAGGTTTATTGCAATTCAGTTTTTGTTGTATCTGTAAGTATTGAGTACACAATAACTTTAGTGCAATTCAGTTTTTGTTCTGTCTGTAAGCATTGGGTATAAGAGGAAGTTTTATGCAATTTAATTTTTATTGTGCCTGTAAGTAAGCTGGGTAGTTTGTGATAAGTTATATACAAGCCAGAATTTCTTTTCAAGGTGGAACGAATCAGTTCTTTCAACTTCTGTCTTCTCGCAAACGTTCTGTGTGTAAGATACACAATAGGTTCAGTGCAATTCAATTTTTGTTGTCTCTGTAAGAATTGGGTACACAATGAGTTTTGTGCAATTCAATTTTTGTTGTGTCTGCAAGCACTGGGTACACAATGAGTTTAGTGCAATTAAATTTTTGTTATGTCTATAAGAATTGGGTAAACAATAAGTTTAGTGTACTTCAATTTTTTTTGTGTCTGTTAGTATTGAGTACACAATTAGTTTATTGCAATTAAATTTTTGTTGTGTCCGTATTAGGTACAGAATAAGTTTATTGTAATTTAATTTTTGTTGTGTCTGTAAGCATTGGGTACACAAGAACTTTAATGCAATTCAATTTTTGTTGTGTCTGTAAGGATTGGGTACACAATAAGTTTATTGCAATTTAATTTTTGTTGTCTGTAAGCATTGGGTACACAATAAGTTTATTGTAATTAAATTTTTGTTCTGTCTGTAAGCATTGAGTACAAGAAATGTTAATCAAACTTCTAATTTGTTTTTGTGTCCGTAAGCATTGAGTACACAATAATTTTATTGCCATTCGATTTTTGTTGTGTCTGTAAATATTAGGTACACAATAAATTTAGTTCAATTCATTTTTTGCTGTGTCTGTAAGTATTGGTTACAGAATAAATTTATTGCAAATCAATATTTGTTTTGTCTGTAAGCATTGAGTACACAATAAGTTTAGTGCAATATAATTGCTGTTGTGTCTTTAAGCATTGGGTACACAATTAGGTTTGTGCAATACAATTGCTGTTGTGTCTTTAAGCGTTGGGTACACAATTAGGTTTGTGCAATTCCATTTTTGTTGTGTCTGTAAGTATTGGGTATACGGGAAGTTTAGTGCAATTTTATTTTTGTTGTGTCTGTAAGTATTAGTAGTATTGGGTATACGGGAAGTTTAGTGTAATTTTATTTTTGTTGTGTCTGTAAGTATTAGTAGTATTGGGTATACGGGAAGTTTAGTGCAAGTAAATTTGTGTTATATCTATACGAATTGGGTACACAGGAGGTTTTGTGCAATTCAATTTCTGTTGTGTGTGTAATAAGTTTAGTGCAATTCAAATATCGGTTAGCATTAAGTACAGAATAAGTTTATTGTAATTAAGTTTTTGTTGTGTCTGTAAGCATTGAGTACACAATATGTTTATTGGAATTCAAATTTTGTTGTGTCAGTAAATATGAGGTACACAATAAATGTGTTGCACTTCAATTATTGTTGTGTATGTAAGTTTAATAAAGTAAGCATTGGGTACACAATACATTTGGCTACACAATAAGTTCATTACAATTCAATTTTTGTTGTGTCTAAGTATTGGGTACACAATAATATATTACACTTTAATTTTTGTCATATGTGAAAGCATTGAGTACACAATAAGTTTATTGCAATTCAATTTTTATTGTGTCTGTAAGCATTGAATACTTAATAAGTATAGTGCAATTAAATTTTTATTGTATCTGTAAGCTATGGGTACACAAAACGTTTAGTGTAATTCAATGTGTGTTGTGTCTGTAAGCATTTAGTACACAATACGTATAGCGCAATTATATTTTTGTGGTGTCTGTGAGCATTGAGTACACAATAAGTTTATTGCAATTCAATTTTTGTAGTGTCTGTAAGCATTGCGTACACAAGAAGTTTATTACAATTCAATTTTTTGTTTTGCCTGTAAGCATTGGGTACACAATAAGTTTATTACAATTAAATTTTTTTTTTTGCCTGTAAGCATTGGGTACACAATAAGTTTATTACAATTAAATTTTTTTTTTTGCCTGTAAGCATTGGGTACACAAGAAGTTTATTACAATTCAATTTTTGTTGTGTCTGCAAGCATTGCGTACACAATAAGTTTATTTTTATTTTATTTTTTTTTTTTTACACAGTGATCACCAATCAGGGATAAGGGTTATTACAAGTACATTACGTTAGTGTGGAGATTTGATGAAGTGTTTACTTAAGGGGGCGGTTCATTAGGAATTTGTTGACGTTGGACTTGAACACATCCAAGTTGTAGTCCAGTGGGAAGCAGGCAGACGGAACAGAGTTCCACAGGCGTGCAGTTCTAAGAAAGAAGCTTTGTTCATGGAATCCACATTTTGATTTAGGCACAGATAGGCGCGCAACTTCTCTTCTGTGAGAGAGAGGTTGCAGGGTAGAAAAAAGGGCATCCCCCACTAAGCCACAAAGTCTATTTTGTACTCTGTCAAGGCAGGATAGGCTGTTTTTAGCAGCTCCTGCCCAGATATGGCAACAGTATTCCATCCTTGGACGTACTTGGCTTTTATATAGATAGAGAATTGCATCAGTAGTGAGATATCTTCTGGAGCGGTAGAAGGATCCCACCATCTTTCCAGCGACCTTGGCAACAGACTTGATGTACGTGTTCCATTTCAGATCAGGAGTAAAGGTCAAACCCAGAAGCTTGTCAAAACATGGGGCCTCACCCAGACGAGAGCCATCCATCACAATTGATGCCAGATGGGGATCAGAGCGTTGATGATGTAAGGATAGGAGTTTGGTTTTGGATGCATTAAAGGTAACCAGCCACATCTTCCCCCACTGAACCATGCGCTCGAGATCAGAGGAGAGAGAATCAGAGAGAACTTTATCATTTACAGCCTTTGATGTGTTGCTATAGATGGTCGTGTCATCAGCATAGATGTCAACGAATGATTTATGTGTTTAGGGAGGTCATTGATGTAGATCAGGAAGAGAGTTGGGCCCAGGATTGACACCTGAGGGACTCCAGTATTTATATTGCAGGCCTCCGATTTTTGTCTATCTACCACTACTCTTATGAGCCTATCGGAAAGAAATGATTTAATGATTGCGGAGACATTTCCAGTTATACCGTAGCTGGAAATCTTGTGAAGTAGACCCTTATGCCATACCTTGTCGAAGGCCTTTGATATGTCAAGAGCAATTGCCCTAGAAAGGAAGTCTTTGTCAAGAGATTCACTAATCCTATGAGATATAACCGTCAGCACATCTGCGGTAGATCTTGCAGAACGGAAACCATATTGTGTGTCACTAAGAAGGTTATTCCTGCTGAGGTGGTTGACTATTTCTCTATTTAATATGGATTCCAGCAACTTACTCATAACACACAGGAGACTTATTGGTCTGTACTGAGAGGGAGATGACTTATCACCTGAATTCTTAAATATATATATATTACAATTCAATTTTTGTTGTGTCTGTAAGCATTGGGTATGCAATAAGTTTATTGCAATTATATTTTGTTGTGTCTATAACATTTTGTACACAATAAGTTTTGTGCAATTCAATTTTTGTTGTGCCTGTAAGAATTGGGTACACAATAAATTTATTTTTGTTGTGTCTAAGCATTGGATACACAATAAGTGTATTGCCATTCAATTTTTGTTGTGCATGTTGTAAGCATTGGGAACACAATAAGTTTATTACAATGTTTTATTTAAAAAAGTTTTTTTTTCATTACATTTTCACCCCAAACAAGGCACATTGCCACTTTGGTGTAGAGGGCTACTATCAGGGGCAACAACTACTGGGGTACTATGTAGGGATTTGGGCAGCAAGATGTCGCTTCACGTTGCACTTGAACTTCTGCACATCAGTACAATTGGGGAAGTGGGGACCTAGAATGGAATTCCAAAGTCTAGCGGTTCTGGGGAAGAAACTACTGGAGTAGAGAGATCTTTTACATCTAGGGATCTCTACAGTGTGGGGGTGGGATTTAGCAGCCTGTCGTGTTTGGCGAGGGTGTTCACGTCATGGGGGCACAAGTGCTTGCAGTTCGTCAGACATTCACCATTAAAATACTTGTAGAACAGGCAGAGGGATGCAACGTTTCGTCGATGGGACAGAGGCTGAAGCTTAGATGACAGTTCAGGACCTATCAGATTGGCGACTCTCTTTTGAACATTGTCAAGGAGCGAGAGACTAGTGGCAGATGCACCAGCCCAAATATGACAGCAATACTCCATACATGGGCGAATGGTGGCCTTATAGAGGTACAGGATACTTTCGGGTGTTAGTAGTTTTCTAGCATGGTAGAGAGAGCTCACCTTCCTTGCAGTGGCCCTGGCAATGCTCTCGATGTAATTGTTCCAACTCATGTTTCCTGTGAACAATAGGCCAAGGGGTTTGAAAGATGTACTCTCAGATAAAGAGTCATTGGCCACTGCTATAGTTGGTAGAGAAGGTTTCTTGTAATTATTGAATAAAAGTAGTTTAGTCTTGGCGGGATTGAACGTGACCATCCATTTTTGTCCCCATTCCACTACTGATTGGAGGTCATCCTCTAGTGTTTCTGCCATTTCTTTAGATATATGTTCATTTGTTTTCCTGTCGTGCTTGTTATAGAGTGTGGTTTCATCAGCATATATACCCATCTCAGAGGCAATTTTGTCAGGGTGGTCATTTATGAATATCAGGAACAGTAGAGGTCCAAGGATAGACCTCTGGGGCACTCCCGCATCTATATCATATTGTTTCGATGTACGACGGTCGATGACAACCTGGATTTTTCTCTTATATAAGAAGGATTTAATTATGTTAAGTATTCTACCAGTGATACCGTATGATCTAATCTTCCGGAGGAGACCCTCATGCCATACCCTGTCAAAAGCCTTAGATATATCTAGAGCTACCGCTCTGCCCTCTCCCGCTTTGTCCAGTGAATGGTATATACACTCAGAGATTACAGTTACGATGTCTGCTGTGGAACGGACTTGTCTAAATCCATATTGTTGGTCAGTCAGAAGTTTAGCATCTGTAAGGTGATGGACTAGAGCATGGTTAATTAAGGTCTCAAATATTTTGGCAAAAAGTGGGAGGAGGCTAATGGGGCGATAATTTAATGGGTCAGTTCTTTCGCCAGAATTCTTGAATACTGGTACCACAGAAGCAGTTTTCCAACAGCCCGGAAAGTAAGATTCATTTAGGCATTTGTTGTAGAGTTTGGAGAGAACTGAAGCTACTTCGGCGGAGCACTTTTTTAATATCACAGCTGCGATGAGATCAGGTCCACATGCTTTTGAAGTGTCACGGTTTTTTATGATAGCATGCATCTGAGCAGGGGTGATTTTCAGATCGTCTAGCGTGGCGTCTGTCCGCATAGGAAATTCAGGTAGGGGGTGGTTGGCAGGGTCCAGTGTGGAGTTTGAGGCAAACCGACTGGCAAGCATGTTAGCCTTTTCGGTTGCTGAGCAAACAACCTCGTGATTGTTGGTTAGTGGGGGAATTGTTGATTGCCCATTATTTACTACACTGTTGTAGATTTTCCAGGAGTCACGAGTTCTTAGTTTTTGTGCTCGATGCGTTTTTTAGTGGTTTCCATAAATTCTCTCTTAGCTGTCGCCATTTCTTTCTTAACGTTACTTCTAGCTTCTATGTACTTCTGTCTCTTTGAACTGGACTTATGTCGGTTAAATCTGCGGTATGCATGCTGCCTTTGAGCAATGGCAGTTGCGCAAGTCGAAGGGAGAGTGGGGCTTGCTATAGAATTTCCGCATGGGAACATGCGCTTCGATTGCAGTTTTTAACCGTTTAGTGGTCTCGTTTGCACACTGTTAAGCAGGAAGAGAAAAAATATTTCCCCATGGTGCATCTCTGATAAGATCTCTGATGGCTTCCCAGTCAGTCTTTTTATAATATTTCGTTGTTTTGAGCACTGGCTCTTCAGATTTGGCTCTAGAGTTTAGGGCGATTTCAACCATTATCACTGCATGATCAGCATTCCCAAGTGGGCTGTTGGCATTCGTTATACAATCATCAGGAACTGTGGTCAAAAACAGATCTAAAAGTGATGCGTGTTGTTCTTGCTGGTCAGGAAAACGGGTTGGAAAAGTAAGAATTTGTGATAGGGAGTGAGATATAGAGGAGCTATGAGTTGTGCTGCCCGCTGCATCTGTGTAAGTAGAGAATCCAAGCCAGTTTTTGTGATGGACATTAAATGGACTTAAATTTTTGTTGCGTCTGTAAGTATTGGGTACACAATAATTTTATTACAATTCAATTTTTGTTGGGCCTGTAAGCATTGGGTACACAATAAGTTTATTGCAATTCAATTTTCGTTTTGTCTTTAAGCATTGGTACACAAAAATTTTTATTGCAAGTCAGTTTTTGTAGTGTCTGTAACCATTGGTTACACAATATGTTTATTACAATTCAATTTTTGTTGTGTCTGTAAGCATTGGGTACACAATAAGTTTATTTCAATTCAATTTTTGTTGTGTCTGTAAGCATTGGATACACAATAAGTTTATTTCAATTCAATTTTTGTTGTGTCTGTAAGCATTGGATACACAATAAGTTTATTTCAATTCAATTTTTGTTGTGTCTGTAAGCATTGGGAACACAATATGTTTATTGCAATTCAATTTTTGTTGTGTCTGTAAGCATTGGATACACAATAAGTTTATTGTAATTCAATTTTTGTTGTGTCTGTAAGCATTGGATACACAATAAGTTTATTGTAATTCAATTTTTGTTGTGTCTGTAAGCATTGGGTACACAATAAGTTTATTGCTATTCAATTTTTGTTATGTCTGTAAGCATTGGGAACACAATAAGTTTATTGCAATGTAATTTTTTTTGTGTCTGTAAGCATTGAATACACAATAAGTTTATTGTAATTCAATTTTTCTTGTGTCTGTAAGCATTGGGAACACAATAATTTTATTGCAATTTAATTTTTGTTGTGTCTGTAAGCATTGAGTACACAATAATTTTATTGTAATTCAATTTTTCTTGTGTCTGTAATCATTGTGTACACAATAAGTTTATTACAATTCAATTTTTATTCTGCCTGTAAGCATTGGGTACACACTACGTATAGTGCAATGCCATTTTTGTTGTGTCTGTAAGCATTTGGTACACAATAAGTTTAATGCAATTAAATGTTTTTTGTGTCTGTAAGCATTGTGTACACTATAATTTATGGCAATTCAATTTTTGTTGTTTCTGTAAGCATTGTGTACCCAATACGTTTATTGCAATTCAATATTTGTTGTGTCTATAAGAATTGAGTACACAATACGTACAGTGCTATTCCATTTTTGTTGTGTGTGTAAGCATTTAGTACACAATAAGTTTATTGTAATTTAATTTTTGTTGTGTCTGTAAGCATTGTGTACACAGTAAGTTTATTGCAACGTGTGTGGCTTTTATGTGCTTTTTCTGGGAAAAGCAGATGACAACAATAATCCATGTGAGAAAACGATCCCTTTAGAGACAAAGCGCCAAATAGTTAGCAAACTTGAATAAAGCACTGCTCGTAGGTAGTGTTGACGGCCTTATATAAGTATGTAGTTCTTATGTAACCGGAGAGCATCTCAACAGGATACATATTCCTATGCTGAATGGTCACTAAGCAGTGACAGAGTCCTGTTTTCTTCATTTTCTTTCTCCCCTCACCCCCAAGTTGTGTGGGTATGATTTCTGAATAGAACTTAATCAGAGTTTCTACACATCACATAGTTCTCTTCTAAAAATCTTGGACGTCTTCGGATTCATGAAGACCGACACAGATCACTAATTTTATCAGGAACTATACTCTGGAGGGCTTTCTTCTATCGGGTCCATACAGTTTGTACTGTCATCTTGCATGCTTTTTGTCTCTATGTTTAGTAGAGTCCGATTGTTCATTGAATGATGAGTCGGGTTCGATATATTTAGGGATATTTATTTCATTTTCACTTCCGTTTTGATCGCTGGTGGAATTGTTAGGGTGTTGTTCAACTTTGATAATATCACATTTCTTGACTTTGTATCTTTTCCCCCTAAACTGTCTATCCGTAAACTTCTGCACAGTACAATAATGATCTCCAACTTCCATCACCATATATTTACTGCGGGCGTTAGTTTTCACCCTATCTTGGTATAGATAGACAATCTCCCCAACTTTGATGTCGATTTTTATCTCAGTAGTTTTGCCTCGGCCTTTATATTTAGCTAATGCCTCGTGACTTTTTAACCTATTTTGGTATTTTTCTTTAATCTATCGGTAGTTTCTCTCCAGTGGTTTGGTCTCTCATTGTCCAAACTTCTAGAGAAGAGTAGCCGTTTTCTCTAACTCTACTATTCATATTAGATATTATCACAGCCAACTCAGTGTCCGTTATCTTACTGCCGGATGGTTTTAATTTGCATAATTCCGTATGAAATTCTGATACTGAGTGTTCACTAATTGGATTTTTGTTACAGTTCTTTATCTCTCCAATCTCTATTTTTATACAGAATGATCCCAGTAAACTGTCTGTGCGTAGGGCTTGAAATCCAGAAGCGCCATCAACCCTGATCTTTACTTCATCACCTGACGAGGGACAGAACCTCGATATGGTTGTGATTAAACCATCTCTTAGAGATTGGCTGCTTTCTGATAATAGTAATGTTGCATGTGTTAGGGCAGAAACATTTTCTCGAACCAATAATACTAGTTGTCATTCACATTTTACGACATCACCAGCGTACCAGCTCCCAATTTTATCTGATAGTTTTGTTGAGGATTGTTTCTTGAATTGGCTTGGTATCTCCTTTAGTGACATGCAGGTGTGGCAACTATCTATGGTACGACTGATGGCCTTGTCCACATCCAGTGCATAGAATCCCATATTAAAAATCTGCTTTAACTGGTGTTTACTGGCATGGTGAAGTTGTAAGTGTAGAGCGACTAAAAGTCCGTCTAATACTCCTTGGGGAATGATGATTCTCTGTCTAGCTGAGCGCAAGGCTTCCTCCTCTGTAACTATGATCAACCCATCTGCTGGGGTTGATGAGAGTTTACAATGTTGTAAATACCTTTTAATAGAGGTTAAACCTTTCTTCTTCTTAGATGGAGTTCTGCCATTGCGTAATAGTCTATACACTTGTCATAAGTCCGGACAGTCTTGTTGAGCCTGGATCCATGCGTTACATGCGTTTCATGTATGGGATCGGACAATGACCAGCTAATATATCTTTTACAGTGATTTCTCTAATTACTGATGTCTCCAGGGCGTTGATAAATTTACAAATTTGGCATTTTTCCTTGCAATGAATAACGTTCCGGCTAGCATAATCTGATATATTATTTTTCCCTGGTATATGAGATAATTTAACAGAATATCGAGAGATAACACTCAGGAACGTTATGACTCTAGAGCTCGCAGAGAATGCACCACGTTGGAGTTTCTCATATGCTTGTACACAGGGGCGGCTATCTGTGAGCACTTCGGTAACATGTTCCGATTGAATTATATATGGACCGAAGTGCTTGATAGCTGAAGCAATCCCCAGAGATTCCAACTCACAGGCTAGCCAACCTGCTTGGTTAGATATTTTATGAGCATTGAATAAACCTGCAAGATGAGCTTTGTCTCCTCTCAAGACGAAAAGGGATGCTGTTAAGCCAGCAGAAGTCGTGGATGCGTCTGTAATTATTTGTAGTTGGTTCTCTCTTCTCGGTAAGGTCAGGATTTTTGCTTGCTTAAGATGTTCTTTTGCTGACGTCCATCGGATTCTGTCATTTGATGAACCTGTTGTGCAGACTTTATCCAGAGGTGCTAAAAAATCCGAGTGCTTAGGTATGACTTTACTCAGGAACTTGTAGGATCCTATGAATGATCTCATGTTTTTTTGATGGTTTCAGGGGGATCACAGATAGCTAAATATTCAGACGATGGCTTGTAGCTTTGAGCGTTCCCCTGGTCCATTGCCAACCTAGGATTTCTGTTGATGTCGGACAGCAAATAGTTTTTGATGGGGACAATCTTAAATTATTCTCATGAAGTGTTAGTAACACTTCTCCCCATACACTGTTAAGCTCCATGGCTGTATTGGCGCCGACATATAGATCATCGGCCAATTTTACCATCGATCTTTTAATCATCAAGTCGCCGAATACTTTGGACATTGATTGTTCTAAAGCAGATTCGGAGCCTGGGAGACCCATTACCACTCTTGTATAGACATATACTCCACTGAATGGTGTGCAAATACCTACATATTTCATTGATGATTTGGCCAAGGATATCTGAAAATATGCTTGTTTCAAATCACATTTGATGATGTATTTGAACTGAACGATATCTTTGATGATATCGTCAACTTTAGGCATGAGAGCAGGTTGCGGTTTGATATATCGGCCCAATTCGGTAAATGCAGTTACTAGTCGATGGCCTCCTGAAGATTTCGTAATGAGGAATGAAGGACTTACATATTCTGCGGTAATGTTTATGTCTTCTGGTCGCACGAAGATACCTTGCTCATATAGTTTGTCAATTTTTGTTTGGAGGAGTTCTAGGTTCGCTCGGTTGTACATAGGGATGCGTCCATTTCTTTGTGGTAGTAGTGATGTACTCATATCAATTCTATGTTGAAAATTCACCAGATTTTCCATTGTAGCATCCTAGTGATGGTGAAAACACTTGACTGTACTTTTCATTTGTCTCGTGGAAGGTGGACTTTTCATTTTGATTGAGGATGATTGAGGATGCTGATCTGTCCGATTGCTCAGAGGCCAGAATCAGTGGAGGTGGCTTTGACGTATCATGTGTGAGAGGCATCTGAGTAGTAGAGCGTATCTGGCATATTTGTTCATGCCGATTGATAAGTAGAGGTGTGGTTAAATTGTTTGTGAGGGTTATTTTGTCGTATTCTGGTTTGGTTATTTTACATTGGATCCAGTCATTATGGTTATCAGTGGGTTTGGGCTCCACCGAAATTGTTTCACTTCGGTATTCTGGTGGTATTGTTAAAGCTATATCTGAGCCAGGTAATAAGCAGGTTTGACGTGGGATGCGTAATATGGTTGCTGCTCTAACATTTGCGCATCTTTTTATGCTTATGTATTTGAAATTGCATCTCCAAGGTATACACAATTTGTGTTTGCACGAAGATAAATATCATTTCTGTCCATGAATGGCATATCGCCCAAAATGGCACAATTTAAATCTTTTACCACAAGCCCATCGAAACGAAAGAAGTGTGTTTGTTTTGTGATTTGACATTTTCTGGAAGCATTAAAGTGAATCTCACCTGTTATTTCCATAGGGAGACACCATTTGCCATTTTCGCTTTGTGGGTGGTAGCTAAGATATTCAGTTTGAGTCGTCTTGCTTCACTCTTTCTAATTAGGTTACATTCTATACTGGTGTCTAGTGTAACGTCCGCATCTTCTTTGTTTACTTCTACCTCCATACACGGTGACGATATGATATCTACTCTGTTGATTTTGGGACTCTCGGGTCTTTTGATTTGAATTATCCTATTATTCGAACTATAACACTCTAAGTCTTCGTCATCTTCCTCAGTTTCTGATAGGATTTCGATATCTCCAATTTTAGACTGAAGGAATTTTCTGTCTGAAAGTGGCATAAAAGGGCAGTTTTGGAAATAGTGGGTTTCTGCTCCTGGTCTATTGGCAGCATCGCAGAAGCAACATTTAGGCCTGTTTCCCAGGCGACTTCTCCGATTTCCTGGCTTCATCAATCATTTCCTTCTATAGCTGGAACTACAGTATGATATGTTGCCCTTTCTATCACCTATTTCTTGTAATAGGGACGGTATTGCATTACTTATTTCCATCCTAATGGAATATAGTGTAGAATCTCTTAAAGTGATGGTAATTCTTTGCTTAACAAATCGAGAAGGCTAACATGTTTGCCAGTCGGTTTGCCTCAAACTCCACACTGGACCCTGCCAACCACCCCTACCTGAATTTCCTATGCAGACAGATGCAATGCTAGACGATCTGAAAATCACCCCTGCTTAGATGCATGCTATCATAAAAAACTTTGGCACTTCAAAAGCATGTGGACCCGATCTCATCCCAGCTGCGCTATTAAAACAGTGCTCCGCCGAAGTAGCTTCAGTTCTCTCCAAACTCTACAACAAATGCCTTAATGAAGCTTGCTTTTCGGGCTGTTGTCAAAAACACTAGAGGATGACCTACGATCTGTAGTGGAATGGGGACAAAAATGGATGGTCACATTTAATGCTGCCAAGACTAAACTAGTTTCCTTCAATAATTACAAGAAACCTTCTCTGCCCGCAATGGTCAGTGACTCTTTATCTGAGAGTACATCATTCTAACTGCTTGGCCTAACGTTCACAGGAAACATGAGTTTGAACAATTACATTGAAAGCATTGCCAGGGCCTCTGCGAAAAAAAAGGTAGTCTCTCTCTACCATGCTAGAAAACTACTAACACCCAGAAAGTATCCTGTACCTCTATAAGGCTACCATTCGTCCATGTATGGAGTATTGCTGTCACATTTGGGCTGGTGCATCTGCTACTAGTCTCTCGTTCCTAGACAAGGTTCAAAAGAGAGTTGCCAACCTGATAGGCCCTGAACTGGCATCTTTTAGCCTCTGTCCCATTGACGAAACGTTGCATCCCTCTGCCTGTTCTACAAGTATTTTAATGGTGAATGCTCTGGCGAACTGCAGACACTTGTTCCCCCACGACGTAGACACTCTCGACAAACCCGACAGTCAGCTAAATCCCACCCCCACACAGTAGAGATCTCTAGATGTAAAAGATCTCTCTACTCCAGTAGATTCTTCCCCAGAACCACTAGACTCTGGAATTCCATTCCAGGTCCCTGCTTCCCCAACTGTACTGACATGCAGAAGTTCAAGTGTAACGTGAACCGACATCTTGCTGCCCAAATCCCAACATAGTGCCCCAGTAGTTGTTGCTCCTGATAGTAGCCCCCTACACCAAAGTGGCAATGTGCCTTGTTTGGGGTGAGAAAAAAGATTTTTGTTGTGTCTTTAAGCATTGGGTACACAATAAGTTTAGTGCAATTTAATTTTTTTTGTGTATATAACCATTGGGTATGCAATAAGTTTATTACAATTCAATTTTTGTTGTGTCTGCAAGCATTGGGTACACAATAAGTTTATTGCACTTCAATTTTTGTTTTGTCTGAAAGCATTGAGTACACGACAAGTTTGTTTTGTCTGAAAGCATTGAGTACACAATACGTACAGTGCACTTCAATTTTTATCTGTTAGCATTGGATACAAAATAGGTTTTGTGCAATTCAATTTTTGTTGTGCCTTGAGGTATTGTGTACACAATAAGTTTATTGCAATTAAATTTTTGCTGTGTTTGTAAGCATTGGGTACACAATAAGTTTATTGCAATTCAATTTTTTTATGTCTGTAAGCACTGGTTACAGGATAATTTTATTGCAATTCATATTTTGTTTTCTTTGTAAACATTGGTTACACAATAAGTTTATGACAATTCAATTTTTATGGTGTCTATAAGCAATTGGTACACAGTAAGTGTGTTTTTACAACTCTACTTTCAACCGAGTCGTTGTTTGTTTCGTTCACCACACTCTTTTCTTCTACCTCTTCTTTTACACACGTCTGTTCGCTCTAGTGACTAAAAATCGTCTGTCCTCCTACTTTCCTTTCCTCGTTATTTATGGAATCAGGGTACGAGATTCTCCGAGATTCCCCGAGATTCCCCGAGACTTTTTTCCACATAAACGCATGCGGGCGCCATCTTGATTCTCAATTTGTGCTTTGCATGCACAAACGCGCAGCCGCTTTAACGGTAAGCCACTTCTTTCTCCACACTCCCCGCTGATCTCATGATCACAGAGATGGTAGGGGGGTGGCGATCGCCGCCGTCGGGTGCTTCTGCAAAGGGGGACAGTGCTGCTCTTGTCTTCGCGTGCGCTCTCATCCACCGCCTGATGGTCGGGGAAGGCTTCATCTCCATGGAGGCTACTGATATCAGAGTCACTGCTTGATAGGGATGGTGCAAACCAAAGTGATGGCCCACTCGTCTCAGAGTCAGAGTCACTCTCATTGTCCACTGGAGATGGCACATGTGTCGCCGGCCGTAGGTCCCTAACGTGACGGGGTACGCTATCAACCTGGACACACTGCTGACTCACCACATCGGTCACTGTGCCCCGTTTATACTTGTCAGTACATCGGTTTCCTGGCGGCTTCACCCAGACAGCATCCCCTTTGGCATATCGATTCCGTTCTATCTCAGTGGCCACAGTTGTATCGGGGTGGATTCCTTTTTCTTGGACACGGTACTGATAGATTGCGTTTGCAGGCGCCGTTCCTGGAGAGACGTCATCCTTTGGCATGAGATTATACCAGTACACAGCTTCTGCGATGGTGCACTGCTTCCTGGCTGCAATTGTTTTGATGCTGTGATGGCTTCTCTCAGCTATACCATTGCCAGAAGGCACATAAGTGCATCTAAGCCGCAGCCGCACACCCCATTCTTGTAAGAACTGCCTCATCTGATGGCTGCAAAAGGCTGGGTCGTTGTCCGTCAGCACTTCATCGGGCGCACCTCTTTCACAGAACACGGATGACAGCTGGCGAATAATGTTGCAAGAGTCCTGGCGCCTGAGGAGTCTCCAGACTGCGAAACGTGTAGGCCCACAATCGATGAGGGTAAGGAAGTGGTTGCCACCGTAGTGTGTGATGTCCATGCCCACTCTCTGCCACTTACCACTCACTCCCAACTCCCCTTTCTTCCATCATGCTGGAGCTGGGTCGATGGATTGGCAGGCCTCGCAACTTACCACCACTCTTCGGATATCTTTTTTTTCTACTCCTGGATCAGTCATCTTGACAAAGTACAGTGTCCGCTTGATGCCAGGATGTCCACACTCTTAGGTAATCCTGCAACAAAGGCGCACACCAAGCCTTTGTCTGACATCCCTCCAAAAAGGACCGATAGCTTTTTTTAGCTCAGCCAGATACACATCCACCGTTTCCCCGGGATGTAATTTTCGGGCCATGAATTCCTTCCATGCAGTAACTGGATCTAACGCAAATGCTGTAAAAAGGGTGCGCTTGATGCAGGCAAAATCTGTTTTCTTCTCATCAGCCAACTGCTCGTATACTGCATATGCTCTCCCAGTGAGGCGCATTGGGACCACGCATTCCATACGCTTCACCCCACTGAGCTGACATAATTCTGCTTTTTCCACCCATTCCTGCACTGAGTGATCAGTGCTACTGCCATCAAACAGGGGAATTAGCTTGGGGTCAAATCCTGATGTCATGCCGAAATAGCTTGTGTTCGTTACAACTCTACTTTCAACCGAGTCGTTGTTTGTTTCGTTTACCACACTCCTTTCTTCTACCTCTTCTTTTACACACGTCCGTTCGCTTTAGTGACTAAAAATCGTCTGTCCTCCCGGTAATGGTAAGCCACTTCTTTCTCCACAATAAGTTTATTACAATTCAATTTTTGTTGTCTGTAAACATTGGGTACAATAAGTGTATTGCACATAAATTTTTGTTGTGTCTGTAAGCATGGGGTACAAAATAAGTTCAGTGCAATTTAATTTTTCTTGTGTCTGTAAGCATTGGGTACACAATAAGTTTATTACAATTCAATTTTTGTTGTGTCGGTAAGTATTGATTACAAAATTAGTTTAGTGTTGTACAGTTGAATGTAATAATCAAAGAGGAAAGCGCCCCCGTGTGTGTGTGTGTCATGCGGTCATACAACTTACCTTTGGATGGGATCTTAGAGAAAGAGAAATTAAAAATGGCAGTCATGGATTTATAAGGTGTAGTCTCGTGGAATCTCACAAGATCTCATCTTCCACTGCACATGCATGCAAATCGAATGGGGTCAGTTTTCTGATAAAATATCTGTTGCAAGTTTAGAGATAAAGTTGTTAGTGACGAATTCTAGCTGGACTTTTGCATATTGTATTTGTTTTTTTTTTATTTTGTTGTTTACCAGCCCATTTAACGTCAATTTTTGTTGTATCTGTAAGTATTCGGTTGATAAGTTTATTGCACTTCAATTTTTGTTGTGTCTATTAGCATTGGGTACACAATAAGTTTATTGCAATTCAATTGTGTTGTGTCTGTAAGCATTGGGTACACAATAAGTTCATTACAATTCAGTTTTTGTTGTGCCTGTGAGTATTGGGTACACAATAAGTTTATTACAATTTAATTTTTGTTGTGCCTGTCGCTGAGTTACGGGGGAAACTGATGATTAATGATAACTCCGGAAATTTTTCCCATCTTTCCATCAAACAGTGTGGGGAACTCGTCTTGAATTGGGACTGTCACATGGAACGTGAAGTTAAACGTTATCATTTCCAGTGCTTCAGCAGAATGACCACTGAAGAGGTTCTGCAGTCCAACTAAAGATTGTCGCTGTTGACCACAAATATCTTAGCCCTACAGGATTTATCACGAAATTCTATGCTCGCATTAATAAATCCTCGGATGGGTATGGCATGTTTAGATCTGTATGCAAATATCTGGGTCATTGTTTTGTTTATACATGGTTTGTGTTTTAAACCATCATATATGTGTCCAGCAATTATATTGACACTAGCACCTGTGTCTACCACAAACATTACAGGGAAATTATTGACAAGGGCGGTAACTTTTGGTGTCTTAATTGATGGTGTAAATTTCACCGAGTACACAGACTCATCACTAGATGTAGAGGGGGATACTAGGGGAGGATTGGTGAAATGAATTACTCTTACCGGCGTTGCTTTGCATGCTCTCGCAAAGTGTTTTTCCTTTGTGGCAATTCTTGCATGCTTATCCTTGGGCTGGACAAGTCGGGTGTGTAGAAGAGTATCCACAATAGTGACACGTTTGCTGTCTGCCATCTTTTTTTTGTCCACCACGCGGTTGATTCTTCGAGGTGTCATGGCGACTTTTTTGCTGTGCGTGTTCACAACAACTGTCTTTACTGCTGTTGGTGTTGAAATTTTCGTTATTTCCACGTGTGAGACATGTGCAGTTCTCGTTGCTGTAAAGAGCATGTAGTTCATTACGCTCCATGTCTGCAGCACACATATAAGCCAGTTCGATTACCCTAGCTTTGTCCAGGACTTGCCTTAGCATAGAGTTGTCCCTTAGCGCCTTCCTTCTGACTTTAGAGGATGTGCTCCCCTGAAAAATTTGAGCTAGGATCTCTCTGTCTTTATCTTCAAAATCGCACGTGAAGGCTAGAGTCTGTAGTCGTGCATGGTACGAGTCTAAGCTTTTGTCCGGGTTTTGCATGGCCCATTGAAACTTGAACGTTTTGTACGTGTTCTTTTGCGGCATAAAATAATTTGTGAGTGACTTTTTTGTAATGTCATATTCGCCCGAAACTACAGAATCGTCGTCCAAAATGTTGGTTGCGCCTATGCCCTTTTGTTGGTCACAATAAGTTCAGTGAAATTCAAATTTTGTTGCTTCTGTAAGCATTGAGTACACAATTAGTTTATTGCAATTCAATTTTTGTTGTGTTTTTAAGCATTTGGCACACAATAAGTTTATTGCAATTTAATTTTTGTTGAGTCTGTAAGCAATGGGTACACAATAAGTTTATTGCACTTCAATTTTTATTGTGGAAGCATTGAGTACACAATAAGTTTAGTGCAATTAAATTTTTGTTGCATCTGTAAGAATTGAGTCCACAATAAGTTTATTGTGCTTCAATTTTTG
Organism: Euprymna scolopes; assembly: GCF_053919585.1. Taxonomy (NCBI): domain Eukaryota; kingdom Metazoa; phylum Mollusca; class Cephalopoda; order Sepiida; family Sepiolidae; genus Euprymna; species Euprymna scolopes. The sequence continues at coordinate 67,336,654 of NC_136526.1, forward strand.
ATGTGTCTGTAAGCATTGAATACACAATAAGTTTATTGCAATTCAATTTTTTTTGTGTCTGTAAACATTGGGTACACAATAAGTTTATTGCAATTCAATATTTGTTGAGTCTGTAAGCATTTGGTGCACAATAAGTTAGTGCAAATGTGCTGCTGCCATTGTGCACAGAAATCACTTTTTCCATTGCTGCCAACGTAATAGATGTATGGAAACTAAAGCCGCTTTCAGGACTGCCAGCAACCATTGTAAGAAAGTAATAAAGAACACAAGAGAGTTATATGCTCAATCCGTCAAGTCCAAAGTAGCTGAGTAGCGGCTTGGTTCCCACCAGTTTTGGAAAATAGCAAACAGAATCCTGAAATGTAGGGTGTGCTCTATCCCAACTATCATCAATGGACCTAAGGTAACCTCGTCAGCATCAGACAAAGCCAAACTCTTTGCCAAGAACTTTGCAGCTAATTCTACCCTTTGCGACCAAGGCCGCCAACCCTCAATATTTCCTCCTGTATCAGAAAACACGCAATGTGATATACATATATCTGTATGTGATGTTGCCAAGCTAATCAAAAACCTTAAGTCCAGTAAAGTAACTGGCCCTGACGGTATTCCAATTATAGTACTCAAAAAACTTCAACCAGAACTAGTGCCCATACTTACAAAACTGTTTAAATGTTGTCTTAAGGAGAATAGCTTCCCATCACCCTGGAAAATTTCATCAGTATGCCCTGTATTTAAGAATTCATGTGATCGCTCATCCCCCTCTCAGTACAGGCCAATAAGTCTCCTGTGCGTCATGAGTAAGTTGCTTGAATCTGTGTTAAATACAGAAGTAATCAACCATCTCAATAAAAATAACCTTAGTGACACTCAATATGGTTTCCGTTCTGCTAGATCTACAGCAGATGTGCTTACAGTTATATCTCATAGGATTAGCGAATCTCTCGACAGAGGCAACCTTTCTAGGGCAATTGTTCTTGACATATCGAAGGCCTTTGTTAGGGTATGGCATAAAGGTTTACTTCACAAGATCTCCAGCTATGGTATAGCTGGAAATGTCTTCTCAATTATTAAATCATTTCTCTCTGATAGGTTCATAAGAGTAGTAGTTGAGGGGCAAAAATCAGAAGCTCACAGTATTAATGCTGGTGTCCCTCAGGTGTCCATCCTGGGCCCAACTCTTTTCCTGATCTACATTAATGATCTTGCAAATCACATCCTTACATCATTTGTAGACATTTATGCTGATGACACTACCATCTATGGTAGCACATCTAAGACAGTAAACGACCAAGTTCTCTCTCCTCTGATCTTGAGCACGTGATACAATGGGGAAAGGAGTGGCTGGTTACTTTTAATGCATCTAAAACTAAGCTTCTCTCTTTACATCATCAAAATTCCGATCCACATCTGGCATCAATTGAAATGAATGGCTCTTATCTTCAGTAGGCCTCAAGTTTTGATAAACTTCTGGGCTTGACCTTTACTCCTGATCTTAAATGGAACACGTACGTCAAATCTGTTGCCAAGGCCGCTGGAAAAATGGTGGGATCTTTCTATCGATCCAGTAGATATCTCACTGCTGATGCAGTTCTTTATCTATATAAGAGCCAGGTATTTCCAAGGATGGAATACTGTTGCCAGATCTGGGTAGGAGCTGCTAGAAACAACTTGTCCTGCCTTGATAGAGTTCAAAATAGACTTCGTAGTCTCGTAGGAGATGTCCTTTTCTCTTCCCTGCAACCTCTATCTCACAGAAGAGATGTTGTGAGTTTATCTCTGATGTATCGTTATTTTTATGGAAAGTGTTCGACTGAGCTTCAGTCTATGGTCCCCCCTCGCCAAACTTTCACAAGAAACACTCGTCTAGCTGTAAACACTATCAATAATTCCCCCCACTCTTTATCTGTGCCTAAACCTAAGCGTAGATTCCATGAACAAAGCTTCTTTCTTAGAACTGCACGCCTGTGGAATTGTCTTCCGTTTTCCTGCTTTCCGGCTGACTACAATATGGTTGTGTTCAAGTCTAATGTAAATAAGTTCTTGATGAGCCGTTCCATATAAGTTATCAAATTTAAAGAATTTTCATTACTAATGATTACTATATTGTACAATTTCTACTGTACACACTTTAACCCTTATCCTCGAGTGGCTACACAATAAGTTTAGTGCAATTCAATTTTTGTTGTGTCTGTAAGAATTGGGTACATAATAAGTTTATTGCAATTCAATTTTTGTTGTGTCTGTAAGCATTGAGTACACAATACGTGTAGTGCATTTCAATTTTTCTTGTGTTCGTAAGCATTGGGTTCACATTAAGTTTAATGCTATTCAATTTTTTTTATCTCTGTAACTATTTGGTACACAATAAGTTTATTGCAATTCAAGTTTTGTTGTGTCTGTAAGCATTGGTTACACAATAAATTTATTATAATAAAATTTTTGTTGTGTCTGTATGCATTTAGTACACAATAAGTTTATTACAATTCCACTCCCGTGGTGTCTGTAAGCATTGGGTACACAATAAGTTTAGTGCAATTCAATTTTTATTGTGTCTTTAAGCATTGGGTACACAATAAGTTTAGTGCAATTCAATATTTGTTGTGTATGTTAGCATTAAGTGCAGAATAATTTTAGTGCATTGGGTACACAAAGACTTCAATGCAATTAAATTTTGATTGTTTTGTTTCAAGGTGCAATTACACAATTGTCTGTAAGAATCTGGCACACAATAAGTTTAGTGTAATTCAATTTTTGTTGTGTCTGTAAGCAATGGGTATACAATAAGTTTAGTGCAATTCAGTATACGTTGTGCCTGCAAGAAATGGGTATAAAAGAGGTTTATTGCCATTCAATTTTTGTTGTAAATATTGGGTACATAATAATTTTATAGCCATTAAAATTTTATTGTGTCTGTAAGTATTGGGTACACAATAATTTTAGTGCAATTCAATTTTTTTCTGTCTTAAAGTATTGAGAAGAAAATTAGTTTAGTTCAATTCAATTTTTGGGGTGTCTGTAACCATTGGGTACACGATAATTTGACTGCAATTAAACTGTTGTTGTATCTCTAAAAATTGGGTACACAATAATTTTAGTGCAATTAAAATGTTTTTGTGTCCGTAAGCATTGGGTAACCAATAAGTTTAGTGCAATTTACTTCTGTTTTGTCTGTAAGCATTGGGTACACAATAAGTTTATTGCTATTCATTTTTTGTTGTGTCTGTAAGCATTGGGTACACAATAAGTTTATTGCACTTCAATTATTGTTGTGTCTGTAAGCATTGGGTACACAATAGGTTTATTACTATTCATTTTTTGTTGTGTCTGTAAGCATTGGGTACACAATAAGTTTATTACTATTCATTTTTTGTTGTGTCTGTAAGCATTGGGTACACAATAAGTTTATTGCACTTCAATTATTGTTGTGTCTGTAAGCATTGGGTACACAATAGGTTTAATGCAATTAAGGTTTTGTTGTGTCTGTAAGCATTGGGTACACAATAACTTCAGTGTAATTCTAGAAGTGTAAGCCATGTTTAGTTTCAGAACTGTTTCCAATGGTTCGTTGTTCTAAACAAGTCTTGAGAGGTGACTGGTGCAGTAGACAGAACAGTTTCCGATGGTTCGTTGTTACACACAAGTCCTGAGAGGTGTCTGGTTTGCAGTAGACAGTTCCACAGAGCAAAATATTCTTACCGTGTCGAGACGGGAAAAAACATGTGAAATTGCTACAGAAAAGGTTTAATATTTATGGAGCAATTCTGGTTTCTGATTGGTTGGTAGCAGAACGTGAATTAATTCGATTCGTCACTTCCTAGCAGCATCGTTTATAAATAGAATTGTTCGATACCCCCATTAGAAGTCTGATGGGGAAGGTCTTCTAGCGGCTTCGGCTGCAGGTAGACAGGGTAGTACACGTCAAGGATCTGTCACTTGACACTCAGCTGAACAGGTGAGGGGCCGGGAACCGGCCCAGCACCTGTTGGACTGAGGTACGCCGCCTGGGTAATACCTGGGAGGTCCACCCTCCCAGGCCTTGCCACCGGGCTTTCCGGTGGGGCAAGTTTATTGCTTGCTGCCTGAGGCGCCCTGACCGGGTAATGCCGACGGGGTTACTCAGGCAATTTTTAAAATTGCAGGAGTGCCCCTTCTTTAGGGGAGCCTGCGGGGTTCCCACTTTCTGGCCTTGTGCCACATTTTGCTGATGTGGGCAGCAATTAAATATATACCCCATTATACGTCCAAAATATTGCAACATTCTCCCTATTTTTTATAATGGGGAAGTCCCTTGTGTTCGTTCTGCTCAAAAATAAATATATATTTTTATATTCAATTATACATAACAAAAATTAGAAATCATTTGGGTTTTAGAATTTTAGCATGTAAAAAGACGCTATTTTGAATTGTGTTCAAATGTCAAACAGATATATATGTGTACAGAGAAGAGAAATAAAAGAAATGGAAGGTATTAGAAGGGGTGGGTATGTGAAAAAAGAAGCCATTTCTTAAATTTGTAAAAAAAAGAAAAGAAAAAAAAGAAACGCATACATAAAAATAAACATACATGCAATATGTACCCGTTTAAAGAGTTTTTTTTGTTTTTTGTTTCTTTTTTTTTTTTTGTTAATTAAAACAATGCAAAAAAAAGATAGGCATTTTTGAAAAATAAGAAAGAAAACTAATGTGCACAAAAAAAATAAATAAAAGTCAATTGTAATTTCTGCGCGCCTTAAAATAAGCATGCAAAAAGTATTTTGTCGGAAAGGAAAATTACAAAGAAGTTTTTTTTTTAAGTGACTTTTTTTTTATTTCAGCAAGAGTATTAGTTACGCATTAGTAGGTTAAAGTGTTAATACAAATAAAATGGATACAGTTTAACGTCTTGTCCAGGACTATTTTTTTTTTTTTTTTTTGATATATAGAAATTTATATACATACAGGGCCGTGAAAAAATAAGATTATTCAGTCGAATACCCCAACAAGTTTTGAGAAAAAAAAACGCTGTAACTTTATTCTGGTTGCGGGTTTCGTGAATACATCAGCGATATTTTGTTCTGATGATATGTAGTTCAAAATAATGGATTCCTTTTTCACCTCGTTTTTTATGAAATGGTATTTGATATCTATATGCTTAGATCTTTGGTTGATTATCGTGTTCTGTGCTAAGACTATACTGGCTTGATTATCACAATTAATTACTATGGGGCTTTTAGTTAATTCTGATTCTAAAATAGTCTTTAGGATATTTGTAAGGTAGAGTGCTTCCTGGGTCGTGTGTGTGATCATGATAAATTCTGCTTCACACGTAGAGAGAGATACAATCTGTTTCTTTTTAGATTTCCATGAAATAATAGGCCCATTTTCTGAGAGTCTGAAACAATATCTGGATATACTCTTGCGATCTTCGTCATTTACCCAGTTTGAATCCAAAAACCTTTCTAATTTTAGGGGATTTCTTGATTTTCTAAATACTAACTTCTGTTCTTTAGTTCCTTTTAAATAACACAGGAATTGTTTAGCTCTGTTTAAATCCTTCATTGTCGGTCGTGATAATTTTTGTGACAGTTTAGCATATGTCGGGCCTGATTGCAGTCATTAAATATATAAGACTACCTATAATTTCGTGGTATTGTTTGTCATTTATTATTTCAGATTCTGTGTGTATATTTTTATTAATATCATTTTCGACCGGTGTAGAGCATTTTTTGCACTCTCCCATTCCAAATTTTAATAGTATTTTGTTGATGTATCTTGATTGAGTCATCGTAACAAGTCCTTTGCTTTGAGTAAATTCTATCCCCAGAAACCAGGATATTTTGCCAAGATCGGTCATTTTGAATCTTTTACTTAATTTGTTCTTAACATCGGTTAACATTATGTCACAATTTGATGCGATTAAAATATCATCGACCCACAAAACCAAAATCAGTAGTTTATCGTTTTTGTGTTGGGTATATAAACAGGGGTCTACAGCGCATTGTCTAAATTGTTGTTTAATAATATAATCATGAAATACTGTATTCCAACACTGAGCACTTTGCTTTAGACCATATAATGACTTGTTAAGTCGCCACATGCTATTTTTATTTTTCATTACAAATCCCTCTGGAGGGGTAATATAAATTTCACAGTCTATTGGGGCATTCAAATAAGCATTTTTTACATCCATTTGATGGATGTTTAGGTCATATTGTGATGTGATTTGCAATAAAATTCTGATTGTCGTTAGGTTTGTGGTCGGTGAAAACGTAGAAAAATATTCTATACCGTAAATCTGAGAGTACCCTTTAGCAACAAATCTAGCTTTGTACTGTTCTACGCCTGATGCTGTAGTCTTTTTTGTAAAGACCCATCTTGTAGAAATAACATGTTCATCTTTTGGGAGAGGCACTACTGTATAGGTATCATTTTCGGTTAAGGCATCTATTTCTTTTTTCATGGCAATTTTCCATTCATCACAATGTTCTGAATTAATTGCTTTGTTAAAGCTTTTTGGCGCATTTTCCATTGAATAGCAATAGTCAATTTGATAATCTTTTATATTGTCGACCACAAAAAAATCGGGTCGCCTTCTATTTCTTTTGGGATATCTTTTGACTTTCATATCATCATCATTATGGACACTTTTGTCTCCGTTATTTTTATTGTCTTCGTTTGTTTTAATTATTTGAGGGAATATAATTTCATCTTCTTCATATGACGGATTTTCGTCTTTACAATTAAACGTGTTTGTGAATTTTACACATCGGATTCTTTTTATTTTATTTTTTTCTGGAAAAAATACTAAATTGGCTGGACTGTTTTTATCGTATCCAAGAAATATACCTCTGTCGGCTTTAATATTAGTTTACTCTTTTTATCTATATATGCAAAGCAAGTTGAACCAAATATATGCATTCTGCTTAAATTTGTTTTTTTACCACAGAAAGATTCATATGGAGTTTTAGATAGTGTTTTGTTAAAGCACCTGTAGCATATATAGGCTGCCGCCATAAGTGCGTACGTCCAGAGGTTTTTAGGGAGTTTTGATTCAATGAGTAGGCATTTTGCCATTTCAAAGTGTCCGCCACGCACGTCCAGCAGTCCCGTTTTGGTGTGGCGATCTAGGAGCTGATGTTTCATGCCTGATATTGGTGAATTCCGTACCGTTGTCAGAGCGAATACACTTGACTTCGACGTAGGGAGCCATGTCGGCTAGGTATTTTTTAGTTGCTAGCAGGGTATCAGATTTGTTCTTTAAAAAGTAAACCATTATTAAACCTGAATGGTCATCTACGAAATTTAACACATATCTATAATGTTTTCTGGCCATCGGTTCTACGGGACCGTTCAAGTCACGATGCACCATTGATAGGATTTTTTTGGCCTTTTTGTCTGGTATCTTGTTTTGATAGTTTGTCATTTTCCCTTGCGTACAGACGTCGCAGTTGAAGTTTTTTGATGTTTGTATTTTCATTCCATCAACTACAGTCGGCAACTTTTTGATATCAGGAATATTGCAGTGTCCAAGAATTTTATGCCATGTCTGTAGATCATGGCAGGCGGTTTTCGATGGGACTACGCTATTTAAATAATATAGTCTTCCATTTTCTTTAATGTCGAATACAGTTCCATTCGGGTATACCAGTTTTGATTTATTGGGGCTAAAGTTTATATTTGCACCTTGTTTTGTGGCAGCTTGTACAGAAAATATATTTTGTTTAAATTTTGGGATTAGAAGAGCGTTTTTTCACCTTTATTCTTCTTTAGCGAGATTTTAGCATTGCCTCTTTTCAAAACGATATCATTTACTCGACTCCCGTCAATTAGTTCTACAAAATGATTTTGTGGCTTGAAGTTGGGGTCAAAATTGATAAAATCAGATTCCTTTGTAATCACATGTGCCGTGGCCCCACAATCGACAAGAAAATTATTATTGTTTGTTGAAGCATTAAATGTACACGAAAATAAAAATGTATGTTCGCTAACAGAGCTCTCCACATTTTTAATGGAGTTGCCATTTTGAGTCCTGTATCTACATTGGAAACTCTTGTGATTAGATCGTCCACAATTATAGCAAATAATTTTTGTACTTTTCTTAGGAGAAAAATTGTTTTTGGCAAAGTTGCGGTTTTTATTCCTGCCATGGGTATAATTTAATTTTGATATTTATATGTGTGTATTTTTAAATTTCATGATATTTGTGGATTCGTTTTTTTCTGTGATCATTTTTTCAGTTTCTTCGTAACTTCTGAGTGCTACCTTGAATTGGCTAAAAGTCATGGGTTTTTCTTTCTGGGTTATCACGGTGGTAAATGGCTTGAAATCACTCGGTAATCCCTTAAGGACCATGGAAATTAACAGACTGTCACTTATAACTTCACCAGACATTTTTAAAGAATTTGCAGTCGTTTCGGCTTTTATAATATAATCAGTAATAGTTTCGGCTTCCATTCGTTTTAGAGAGGTCAGTTCAGTGTATAAAGAAATAATTTTGGGTTTTCCTTTCGATAAATAATGCTCTCTCAATATGTTTAATACTTTGCAGCCATCGTCCAGGGCTTTTCTCATTACCAGTGATAGACTTCGGTCATCTAAACACTGTATTAATTCCACAAAGACAGTTGCGTTCTTTTCAATGAAATCGGGGTCGTTTCTGTTTTCAGGTTGTGTTTGAAGTACTTTGTGTAGCTTTTGGATTCCTAGAAATTTAACTTGCCACAATTCGAATTTTGATTCGGATCCATCGAAATAAAGACGCACGCTGGGCACATAACCTCTAGAAGTGTAAGCCATGTTTAGTTTCAGAACAGTTTCTGATGGTTCCTTGTTCTAAACAAGTCTTGAGAGGTGACTGGTTTGCAGTAGACAGAACAGTTTCAGATGGTTCGTTGTTACACACAAGTCCTGAGAGGTGACTTGTTTGCAGTAGGCAGTTCCACAGAGCATAATATTCTTACTGTGTCGAGACGGAAAAAACATGTGAAATTGTTACAAAAAAGGTTTAATATTTATGGAGCAATTCTGGTTTCTGATTGGTTGGTTGGTAGCAACGTGAATTAATTCGATTCATCAGTTCCTAGCAGCATCGTTTATAAATAGAATCGTCCGACTGTGTGAGATCATACCCCATTATACGTCCAAAATATTGCAACAGTAATTCAATTTTTGTTGTGTCTGTAAGCATTGGATACACAATAAGGTTAGTGCAATTCAATTTTTGTTGGGTCTGGAAGCAATGGGTACACAATAAGTTTAGTGCAATTCAATTTTTGTTGGGTCTGGAAGCACTGGGTACACAATAAATTTAGTGCAGTTACAATTTTTGATATTTCTGTAAGCATTGGGTACATAATAAGTTTGGGGAAATACAATTTTGATTATGTCTGTAAGCATTGGGTATCCAATAAGTTTAGTGCAATTCAAGTTTTGTTGTGTCTGTAAGCATTGTATACACAATAAGTTTATTGCACTTCAATTGTTGTTGTGTCTGTAAGAATTGGGTACACAATAAGTTTATTGTAATTTAATTTTTGTTGTGTTTGTAAGCATTGGGTACACAATAAGTTTATTGCAATTCAATTGTTGTTGTGTCTGTTAGAAGTAGGTCCATAAGAAGTTTAGTGCAATTAATTTTTTTTATGTCTATAAGCATTTGTATCTTTAAATATTGGGTACACAATAAGTTTATTGCAATTCAATTGTTGTTGTGTCTGTTAGAAGTAGGTCCATAAGAAGTTTAGTGCAATTATTTTTTTTTATGTTTATAAGCATTTGTATCTTTAAATATTGGGTACACAATAAGTTGCATGCAATTCAATAATTGTTTTGTATGTAAGCATTGAGTAAACTATAATTTTCTTAAGTATTGAGTACATAATAATACAGTGCAATTAGTGAATTAGGTACATAATAAGTTTAGTGCAATTTAATTTTTGTTGTGTCTGTAAGCATTGGGTATACAATAAGTTTATTGAGCTTGAAGTTTTGTTGTCTCTATAAGCATTGAATACACAATAATTTTAATGCAATTTTTTTTTTGTTTTTTACACGGTGGTCACCACCTATCAAGGCCTAGAAGCCACTCAGGGATAAGGGTTATTGCAAGTACAGTACGTTAGTGTGGAGATTTGATGAAGTGTTTACTTAAGGGGGCGGTTCATTAGGAATTTGTTAACGTTGGACTTGAAGACATCCAAGTTGTAGTCCAGTGGGAAGCAGGCAGACGGAACAGTGTTCCACAGGCGTGCAGTTCTAAGAAAGAAGCTTTGTTCATGGAATCTACGTTTTGATTTAGGCACAGATAAAGAGTGGAGGAAATTTTTCACAGTGGATTCAGCTAGACGGGTGTTTTTCGTAAAAGATTGGCGAGGGGGGGGCCAGAGATTGGAGTTCAGACGAGCACCTGCTATGGGAATAACGATAAAACAAGGATAGGCTCGCAACGTCTCTTCTGTGGGAGAGAGGTTGCAGGGTAGAGAAAAGGGCATCCCCCACTAAGCCACAACGTCTATATTGTACTCTGTCAAGGTAGGATAGGCTATTTTTAGCAGCTCCTGCCCAGATATGGCAGCAGTATTCCATCGTTGGACGTACTTGGCTTTTATATAGATAGAGAATTGCTTCAGTAGTGAAATATCTTCTGGAGCGGTAGAAGGATCCCACCATCTTTCCAGCGACCTTGGCAACAGAATTGATGTACGTGTTCCATTTCAGATCAGGAGTAAAGGACAAACCCAGAAGATTGTCAAAACATGGGGCTTCTCCTAGATGAGAGCCATCCATTTCAATTGATGCCAGATGGGGATCAGAGCGTTGATGATGTAAAGATAGGAGTTTGGTTTTAGATGCATTAAAGGTAACTAGCCACGACTTCCCCCACTGAACCACATGCTCGAGATCAGAGGATAGAGAATCAGAGAGAGCTTTGTCATTTACAGCCTTTGATGTGGTCGTGTCATCAGCATAGATGTCAATGAATGATTTAAGTATGTGTTTAGGGAGGTCATTAATGTAGATTAGGAAGAGAGTTGGGCCCGGGATTGACACCTGAGGGACTCCAGCATTAATACTGCAGGTCTCTGATTTTTGTCCATCGACCACTACTCTTATGAGCCTATCGGAGAGAAATGATTTAATGATTGAGAAAACCTTTCCAGTTATACTGTAGCTGGAAATCTTGTGAAGTAGGCCCTTATGCCATACCTTGTTGAAGGCCTTTGATATGTCAAGAGCTATTGCCCTAGAAAGGAAGCCTTTGTCAAGAGATTCACTAATCCTGTGAGATATAACCGTTAGCACATCTACGGTAGATCTTGCAGAGCGGAAACCATATTGTGTGTCACTAAGAAGATTGTTTCTGCTGAGGTGGTTTACTATTTCTCTATTTAATATGGATTGCAGCAACTTACTCATGACACACAGGAGACTTATTGGTCTGTACTGAGAGGGAGATGACTTATCACCTGAATTCTTAAATACAGGGCATACTGATGAGGTTTTCCAGGGAGTCGGAAAGCACTTCTCCTTAAGGCAACGCTTAAACAGTTTCGTAAGTATGGGAGCAAGTTCTGGTTGAAGCTTTTTTAACACTATAATTGGGATGCCGTCAGGGCCAGTTGCTTTACTGGAATCAAGGTTCTTGATTAGCTTGGCGACCTCATGCACAGATATTTGTATGTTACCTAGCGTGTTCTGTGTAATAGGAGGAAATATGGGGAGTTGATGGCCTTAGTGCAATTCAATTTTTGTTGTGTCTGTTAGAATTAGGTACACAATAAGGTTAGTGCAATTCAATTTTTTTATGCCTGTAAGAATTGGGTACACGATAAGTTTACTGCAATTAAACTGTTGTTGTGTCTATAAAAATTGGGTACACAATAATTTTAGTGCAATTAAAAAATTTTTTGTGTCTGTAAGCATTGTGTACAAAATAGGTTTAATGCAATTCAATTTTTCTTGTGTCTGTAAGCATTGGGTACACAATAAGTTTAGTGCAATTCAACTGTTGTTGTGTCCGCAAGAATTGGGTACATTATACTTTTAGTGCAATTCAATTTTTGTTGTGTCTGTTAGAATTAGGTACATAATAAGTATTGAGTACACAATAAGTTTATTGCAATTTTATTTTTGTTGTGTCTGTAAGCATTGGATACACAATAAGTTAAGTGCAATTCAATTTTTGTTGTGTCTGTTAGAATTAGGTACATAATAAGTTTCAATTTTTCTGGTTTCTATAAGCATTGAGTACATGAAAGGTTTAGTTTAATTCAATTGTTGTTGTCTCTGGTTGCATTGGTTACACAATAAGTTTATTGCAATTCAATTTTTATTTTGTCTGTTAGAATTGGGTACACAATTGTTTTAGTGCGTTTCTATTTTTATTGCATCTGTAAGCATTGGGTACATAATAAGCTTAGTGCAAATAATATTTTTTTGTGTTTTTACGTATTGGGTACACAATAGGTTTCGTGCAATTCAATAATTGTTTTGTAAGCATTGGGTAAACTATGATTTTCGTGTATTCAGTTTTTGCTATTTCTTTAAGTATTGAGTACACTATAATAAAGTGCAATTCGATTTTTATTGTGTACAACATAAGTTTACTGGAATTAAACTGTTGTGGTGTCTGTAAAAATTGAGTACACAGTAATTTAAGTGCAGTTAAAATCTTTTGTAATAAGTTTTTGTGTCTGTAATAAGTTTAGTGCAATTCAGTTTTTGTTGTGTCTGTTAGTATTGGGTACACTATAAGTATAGTGAAATTCACTTTAATGAAATTAAATTTTTGTTGTGTCTATTATCATTAGGTACACAATAAGTTTAGTGCAATTAAATAATTGTTATGTATGTAAGCATTGGGTAAAATATTATTTGAGTGTATTCAATTTTTTGTCTGTAATTATTGGGAACAATATAAGTTTAGTGCAATTTAATTTTTATTGTGTCTGTAAGCATTAGTACACAATAATATTGTTTTTGTGTTTGTAAGCACTGTGTACACAATAAGTTCAATGCAATTTAATTTTTGTTGTGTCTGTAGGTATTTGGTACACAATAAGCTTAGTGCAATTAAATGTTTTTTGTGTCTGTAAGTATTAGGTACACTATAATTTTTAGTGCTATTCAATTTTTGTTGTGTCTGTTAGTATAAGGTACACTATAATTTTAGTGCAATTCAATTTTTGTTGTGTCTGTAAATATTAGGTACAAAATAAGATTAGTGCAATTCAATTTTTGTTGTGTCTGTAAGCATTGGTTACACAATAAGTCTATTGCACTTCAACTTTTGTTGTGTCTGTAAACATCAGGTACACAATAAGTTTAGTGAAATTAAATTTTCGTCATGTCTTCAAGCATTAGGTACAGAATATGTTTAGTGCAATTCAATTTTGGTTGTGTCTGTTAGTATTGGGTACACTATAAGTTTATTGCACTTCAATTTTGCTTGTGTCTGTAAGAATTGGTACACATAGTCAATGAGGTGCCTGATTTTACCTCGAGGGTGCATCCATTATGTTTTGAATGCGTTTTTTTGTCGGAAAAGTGTGTTCGTGATGATCAGGTTATGTTCTGAGCACTTTGTCAGTAGAAGTGTACCATTTCAGTTTGTGTTCCCAACCCCCTCTCTTCCAAGCGTTCCTCTCCAGTGCTGATGGTCTCGTCCCACTCTGGCATTGAAGTCTCCAAGTAGGATTATCTTATCCCCCTTGGAGGCCCCGGATAGAATGGTGTCATGGTCAGCATAAAAGGTCTCCTTTATTTCATCATGTGCATCAAGTGTTGGAGCATACGCACTAATCATAGTGGCCATTTGGCTGCCCGCAAGCATCATGCGCATGGTCATTAGGCGTTCGTTGATGCCCACAGGGGGATCATTGAGGTGGCGGATGAGGCTGTTCTTTATAGCAAAGCCCACGCCATGGATACGTGTCTGTTCTGCAGGCTTTCCTTTCCAAAAGAAGGTGTACCCGCCTTTCTCCTCCCTCAGCTGCCCGTCGTCAGCCAGTCGGGTTTCAGAGAGCGCAGCTATGTCAATCTGGAACCTCCTTAGCTCTCTTGAGATAATGGCAGTTCTTCTTTCGGGCCGATCACTTGTTTTGTTGTCCATGAGGGTCCTCACATTCCAGGTTCCAAAATATAAGCGTAAGTTTTCTTTCTTTTTCCGACCGCGTGGATGCGGTAGTCCAGACAGGGGTCATTGTCCTATGTCATTGTCCGTGCCAAAGACTGCTGTGATGTGCTGAACACCATGGCAACTGTTGGATCGACCACCGTCTTATTCGCTCCATCATGTCTATCCATTTAATGCGGAAGCAAAGGATGCAAAAAAGACAGAGCCGACCAAAGTTCAACATCGAGCAGCTGGGCGATATCACCTACCAACAACACTTCCAGGTAGCTCTTAGTGCGGACCAGTCCAAGCAGTATCCGCATGACGCTGAAGAGCACTGGGACAAGCTGTCCTCTGCCATCATGGACTCCAGTATAAGCATCCTAGGACAGAAAAAGTGGAAACATCAGGATTGGTACAATGAAATCGATACTGAAATCCAACAGCAAACTTTTATCACCTGGCAGAATAACATCAATTGCAAGGTTAAAAGAGCTGCCCATGCCAAGGCTAAAGCAGCTGTCCAATCGACAGTCAGGAAGCTGAAGAACCTCTGGTGGATGAAGAAGGCTCAGGAGATCCAGCAGCTTGCTGACTCTGGGGACACCAGAGGATTCTTTGAAGCCACAAAAGTGGTATACGGCCCCAGCTACCATTCTCTGACCCCCCTTCGGTCTAAGGATGGGCTCACGCTGCTGAAAGGAAAGGGAGAAATAACAAATAGATGGAAAGAGCACTACGAGGATCTTCTGAACAGGGACACCACTACAGAGATGGAGGCCCTTGAAAAACTCCCTCAACAGCCCATAATTGAGAGCATGGGAGAACCACCCAGTCTGGAAGAGGTGCGGGATGCAATTAGGAAGATGGAAAACAACAAGGCGGCTGGTTCTGACGGCATCCCAGCAGAAGTCCTGAAGAAAGGCAGACCTGATCTTCTCAGACATATCCATGCCCTACCTCTCAAAATATGGGAACAAGAGAAAATCCCTGCACAACTTAGAGATGCCCTAAGAAGGGAGACAAGGCAAACTGTGGGAACTACTGGGGCATTTTTCTCCTCTCTACCATAGGGAAAGCCCTAGCTCGGGTTTTGGCCAACAGGCTCACACCCCTTGCAGAAACCATCCTTCCCGAGTCCCAAAGTGGCTTTCGCCCAAATAGAGGCACGATGGACATGATCTTCACTGCTCGTCAACTCCAAGAAAAGGGCAGGGAGCAAAATTTACCATTATACATGGCTTTTATAGACCTTACAAAAGCCTTTGACTTGGTGAACCGTCAAGCCCTTTGGCTGGTTCTTGCAAGGTTTGGATGCCCAGAGCGGTACATTCGGGTACTGAGACTGCTACTTGACAATATGTCAGCTACAGTCCTCAGTAGTAGTGGAGATGAAACAGAGCCCTTCAGGGTTGACACAGGAGTGAAACAGGGATGTGTCATTACCCCAACCCTGTTCTCCATCTTCATTACTGCTATCCTCCATCTCATGGACAAACATCTTCCCCGTGTAGTTCGGATTATGTACAGAACTGACGGGTGACTTTTTAACATCAACAGATTCAGGGCCAAGGGTCGAACAAACACCATATCCATTATGGAGCTACAGTATGCAGACGATAATGCCCTTGTAGCCCTCTCAGAAGAGGACCTACAGTGTACACTGGTTGCCTTCACGAGGGCGTACAAACAGATAGGACTAACAATCAATATAAAAAAAACTCAAATCCTCCATCAATCACCACCAAACAGTACTCCAGTCTCACCCCCAAACATTTCCATCGACAACGCTAGACTGGAAAATGTGAACCACTTCCCATACCTAGGCAGCATCCTATCATCAAAAGCCAACATAGATGATGAAATACAACACTGTCTCAGCTGTGCCAGTGGGGCTTTCTCAAGGCTAATGAAGAGAGTATTTGAGAACCGTGACCTTCTGGCAAAGACCAAAATCATGGTATACAAAGCTGTCTTGCTGCCCACTCTTCTCTATGGATCGGAGACCTGGACCACATACGAGAGGCATTTAAAAACCCTGGCGACGTACCACAAAAGATGCCTCCGAAAAATTCTCAGAATCAGTTGGAAGAACTGACGCACCAACACCAGCGTCCTGAGTGAGGCTGACATTCCTACTATCACCGCTATTGTTGCTCAACACCAGCTCAGATGGACTGGTCATGTTGTCCGAATGCCGGATCTCCGCCTCCCAAAACAGATTTTCTACTCTCAGCTTGTTGAGGGAAAGCGTGCCCAGGGTGGCCAAAAGATGAGGTATAAGGACGACATCAAAGTAAATTTAAAGTGGTTTCACATGGACCTTGAGACATGGGAGGACGTGGCTAGGAGCAGGTTGGCATAGAGGAGCGCTATCCACGAAGGTGCTGTGCTTTATAGCAGTGACCTAAATCAAGCTGCTGAGGATAAACACAGGCACAGATAGGACAGAATATCAACCAGACACACCCAACCCCACCCCACCACCACTACCTTTATCTGCCCAAATTGCACAAGAAAAATTGGGTCTAGGATTGGGCTCTATGCTCACCTGAGGACCCACAGAAGCCACAACGGCGGACAGTCTTACTCGGACACGAGTGATCGCCGATGATGATGACACAATAAGTTTTGTCCAATTCAATTTTTATGTTTGTAAGCATTGGATACACAATAATAAAGGGCAATTCGATTTTAGTAGTGCCTGTAAGTTTAGTGCAATTTAATTTGTGTTGTGTCCTTAAGTATTGGTTCACAATAAGTTTAGTCCAATTTAATTTTTGTTGTGTCTGTAAGTATTGGGTACACAATAATGTTATATTCCTAAATACTTAGGAAAATAAGACAAACGTGAGTTACACCGAGTGGTATGTGTAATGGGGTTTATTTATAATACAGAAACGTAAGGCTGCTCGCCTAAGGTAAATAGAAGTACATAGTAACAAGTATGGGGAAGAAAGTCTGATAATCAACACGTAAGACTATCCGTCTTACTGCGACTGCTTGTCTGCCGCTGTCTGCCGCTGTCTGCCAAACAGTCCAATATATATATACAGTTTGTAACCGGTGTATAGCCAGTTATGTTCCTTCACAACACCTCCCCCTGAAGCTGAAATCTTCCTGATTTTAGCTTAAATACCTCTTCCTTTTAGGGTCAGGGCTTAATCTCCTGGTAACTTTTCTCTTTCTTGCGCTTTTCCTTCTGGTCAGCGTTACCCGGGGTAAAGGTTTCTGTCCAGCCCGTATGGTCGGTTCAGGCGAAGTATTCATTGTTTGCGGTACACACGCTGGTTTTGGTATATCAAAAATATCGCACAATGTTTCCATTGGTGTCTCTTCCACATTTGGAGACAGTCTGGGACGTATTTGATTTCTGTGTCTTTTGCAGACAAAACTTAATCCTTGGATGGTATAGACCATGCTCCCAATCCTTTTTTTGATAATACCTTCAACCCACTGATTTCGTCCATTTTGAAAATGTTTGAAATATACATTTTCACCTGGGGAGAAGCACTTGGTATTAAGGTTTTCTTTTTTTAAAACTTTCTTTTTCTCTGGTAGCAGCCTATCGAAGACAGATCTTATCTTTCTTGCAAACATTAGCTCAGCCGGGGAAGAATTGACATTATTATTAGGATTTGGTGTCACCCTGTAAATTGCTAAAAATGTTTGAATACATTGTTCGTCTGTGTCCGTAGTAAGATTTTTCTTAAGTGCCCTTTTAAACGTATCTACAAATTTTTCGGCCAACCCATTCGATCGTGGATGGTACACAGGTGTTGTCATATGTAGAATATTTAGTGAGTCACAGAATTCTTTGAATTCATGAGCAGTAAATGCTGTTCCATTATCGCTCACTAAGGTTTTTGGCACTCCAAAACGGCTAAAAATTTCATTAAGCGCACTCACAGTGTTTTTTGCTGTTGGATGTCTAAACTTAAATATTTCTGGCCATTTTGAAAAAGAATCTACAATAATCAAGTAAAAATAACCATTTATAGGTCCCGCATAATCAATATGCAGACGTGACCAGGGTAGGTCCGTCTTTGGCCATGGCGTCGTTTTTACTGGAGGATCTCGAGCTGCTAATTGACATCCTCTGCATGTCTTGACACATTTTTCAACTTCCTTGTCCATACCAGGCCAGTACACATATCCTCTCATAAGGGATTTCATTCTCGAAATGCCCGGATGACCTGTATGAAATTCCTTCAGAATTTTCCTCTGTAACGTTAGTGGAATTACGATCCTCTCACCATACATGAGCACATCTTCACAGATGGAAAAAGGCGTTGTTTGATCTACCTTTTTATTTTTTTTTTATCCATCCCAATTGATTTTTCATTTTCTTAATGAAAATGTCATTTACTGCCTCTTTTTTTATTTTTTCGAAAGTTACCGGAAGTTCACGTATCATATTACACATTGAACTTGTACATTCACTTTCGTCTTTAAGCGCAGCAATTACCGTTTCTTCGAAACTTTCGCTTCTTTTAGGGATCAACCGTGATAATGCATCTGCGTGTCCTAACTTTTTTGAGGATACATGTTCCATCTTAAACTGATAGTTTAAGAGGGTTACAGCCCATCGCTGTAATCGATTCGCAGTATGTGTGGGAATGCCTTTCTTTGATCCAAATATGGTAAGTAGGGGTTTATGGTCGGTTTGCAAAATAAAAGATCGTCCATGGAGAAATCGATTGTACTTTGTAATTCCAAATATTATCGACAGCGCCTCTTTTTCAATTTGGCTGTAATTTTTCTCCGCTGCAACCAACGTTCTTGAAGCATGGGCGATAGCTTTTGTCCTACCATCCTCATACTTGTGAAGTAATACAGCGCCAACACCGTAATCACTGGCGTCCGTTGCTAGTATTAGTTCCTTTTCTGGATTGAAATGTGCCAATGCTAAGTCTGACAGTAGACATCTTTTGATATTTTGGAAAGCAGATTCACATTCCTTATTCCAGTTCCATTTAACACCCTTTTTCAGTAACTCGTTAAGAGGAGCTCTTAAATTATGTATGTTAGGGATGTAAATTGCATAGTATTGAACTAATCCCAAAAACGATTTTAATTTTGTCACTGAATCTGGAGCAGGCATCTTTTCAATTGCTTCAGTCCTTTGTGGATCCGGTCTTCGACCCTCTTTGTCGATTATTTGACCTAGATATTTAATTTTTTTCATAAAAAAATCGCATTTTTCTGGGCTTAATTTAAAACCAAATTCCTGTATTCTTTTGAATACTTCTTTTACATGCTTCTTATGATCTTGCAAATTTTCACTTTTAATTAGGATATCGTCAAGGTAGGCCATTGAAAATTCCAACCCTGCCAGCATCGTGTCCATAATTTGCTGGAAAATAGCAGGAGCAACCTTTAATCCAAAAGGAAGCCTCTTTAGCTTAAAAATGCCTTTATGAGTATTTATGCCTAAGTATTTGGAGCATTCATCGCTGATCTTAATTTGCAAGTAAGCATCTGAGAGGTCTATCTTAGAAAAAATTTTTCCTCCGTTAAGCTTAGAGAACAGATCTTCTGCGGACGGAAGGGGATAATTATGGTCCAATAGACAGTCATTTAAACCCGTTGAAAAATCTCCACAGACCCTTATTCTGTTATTTTTTTTCTTTACATACACGGTTGGACTTGCCCAATCTGTGTGGTTAACTTTTTCAATGACTTCCAGTTGTTGAAGTCTATCCAACTCTTTTTCGATTGCGTCCATCGCTGAAAAAGGCACATTCCTTTTAGGTTTGAATACTGGAGTGGCATTTTTCTTTAATTCAAATTTTGCCTCTGTCTTAATACAGAGTCCTAGTCCTTCGGCAAAAACATTGGGAAATTCAGTTTTCAAATCCTTCAGGAAGTCTTCCCTTTGGTTTGCTTTTTCTGCAGTTAAAACGTTACAAAACGAATTTATGGGTTTCTCCCATAAATTAAACAGGACAATCCAATCTACCCCAAACAGGCATGTATTCTTTCCTGGTACGACGTACACTTTGGATTTATGAGTCTGGTTAGCGAATGTCACTTTGCATTTTAATTCTCCCTTGAACTCTAATCTTTTGCCGCACACACTTCTCGCCGTCTTTCTGGTTTTCGTTAATTCAGGTCGACCTATCCTTTTCCATATATCTTCATTTATAATACTAATATCTGCACCGCTATCCAGAAGCAATGTAACCAGATGTCCATTTATCCGAACATCAACATATTTCCGTCTTTCGCAGCTTTTTTCTTTATTCATGCGAAGCGTATTTACATTATCGGTCCCTTGTCTTTTCTTCTGGGCACAGTATGTTCCCTTGTGACCTCTGAGACCACATTCATAACATATTTTGTTCCTAAACCAGCAGGTCTTATTGTTGTGTCTTAAACTACCACAACATTTACACTTTAGCTTTGGGTCTTTGTATCCTTTAAGGATCCTGTGTTCTTGGAACCTGGACTTTCTTGTGGTCCCTTGCCTTTTTACTTGCTGCACCTTAAAAATATTTTTCTCTTCAATGCGAGTGTTGTCTTTCTTTATGTTAATCAGACGTTGACACTCTTCAGTGACTTTTTGCAATGTTATGTTAGGATCCGCCTCCATAATTGTTAGGATCCGTGAACGTATATCTTTGTCCCTTGGTGCTGTGAGACCTTGTACAAAGATTAAACATTTAAATTGGTCTGCGGAAATTTCATTCAATTTAAATGATTCGCATAAACAGTTCACAGTGCAAGCATATTCTAGATAGTCTTCAGCTTCTGCCTTCTGAATGTTCAAACATTTGTATCTAGAGTGAAATAGGCTATCCCTTTTATCAAATATTTTCGACAAGGTACTAATTGTTTCCTCGAACGAAACCTCCTCCGGTTTTTTTGGTAGAATTAGATTTGCATACTTGGTGTTTTCATCAGTACCCAGTTTTTGTAGTAGCAGGGTAACTTTTTCCTCATCGGTCCAGTCTAAACATCTTTTCGTAAAAATTGTTTCGTATCTTCTGTAGTATGCAGGGAAAGTAACACCAGTATCCGGGGAGTAACGAAATTCCGTTAGTGAATTTGAAATACCCTCGGCAGAAAAATTAGTCTTCTTCCCGGTCGACGTTAGAATTAGCTTTTCTAAATTCTTTTGCTGTGTCGACATTTGTCGTTGTAGTATGTTTGTTTGTTCTTGTTGTGCCTCTAAAGTTTTTTGTGTTCTTTCTTGTTGTTGTTGCAGCTGTTGCTGTAGCTGTTGTTGTTGAATTTGTTGTTGTTGTTGTTGTTGCGCTAAAAATTGTTGAGTCATTTTTGTCTGTTCCTGGATGCTAAGGGCTAGAGCCTTAGTTAACTCTGCTAATTGTTCCATGTTAGCTTCTAGTACAAAAATGTCTTTTCGAATTCTACACAATAATTCCAAAGAAAAATCGTAAATTTACGTATATCGTAAATTAGTAGCAATATGCAGACACAACACGTTTCAACAAAGTTCATCCATAGTAATTCAACAGGCTTTGTAAAATAATTCTTTTTTTTTTTTTTTTTTTTTTTTTTCAACAACGTAAGTTCATACACAAAATATTTCTTACTTCCCACGACAAATAGTTCCAATTATTTATATAAAGGCAATAACAAACAATTAATTTTCCAAAAAAAAAAAAATATATGGCTGCCGTTCCCACGTGGCATAAAATGGTACAATAGTCGTTGTATTTATATTTTTTCTTTCGAAACTCGTAATCCTTTAGTGTAGTTTCGAATTCAACTTGCGACCATTTTTTTTTTTTTTTTTTTTTTTACTTGTCAAAATAAATATAAATTCCACTTTACCTTGAACATGTTTCTATAATTTCTTGTGAGTTCTTTACGAAGAAAAATCCGTACTTTTCGCTACTTTAGGTAGGAAAAATTTTTAAATTCATTGACGCACGTGGTCAAAAATCCTTGTGTAGTTTGTTTTTTTCGTAAAACAAAAAATCCTTGCATTGTACACAGTCCTTGGTACGGTAATTTATCTCTGTTAAGAGAAAGAACATCCTTTCATCGCCATTGTTATATTCCTAAATACTTAGGAAAATAAGACAAACGTGAGTTACACCGAGTGGTATGTGTAATGGGGTTTATTTATAATACAGAAACGTAAGGCTGCTCGCCTAAGGTAAATAGAAGTACATAGTAACAAGTATGGGGAAGAAAGTCTGATAATCAACACGTAAGACTATCCGTCTTACTGCGACTGCTTGTCTGCCGCTGTCTGCCGCTGTCTGCCAAACAGTCCAATATATATATACAGTTTGTAACCGGTGTATAGCCAGTTATGTTCCTTCACAACAAATAATTTTGGTGCAATTCAATTTTTGTTGTGTCTGTAAGTATTTGGTACAGTATTATTTTATTGCATTCAATTTTTGTTGTGTCTGTAAGTATTGGGTACACTATAATTTTAGTGCAATTCAAGTTTTGTTGTGTCTGTAAGCATTGGTGTAACGTGCATCCAGGAGATAAGCGCCCGCGTGTTTGCGTGTTGTGTGTGTACGTGGGAGAGACGGATGAGGGGAAAAGACTTACCTCGAGACCAGCTCAGCGTTACCGACCAAAAATAGAAAAGAAAGACCAAGATGGTGGCCGCCGTCTTTTGTAAAGTATGATGTCTCGCAAAGTCACACGAATTCTCGCAATATGCAAATTTAGCCGGCCTAGAACGACGATAAAAGTGGGTGAGGAGAAAGACGTGGGAGAGCGACGATTGAGTTGGCCGGGGAATCGTGTGGCTGTTTCTTCTCGTGCCGTGTGAGGATATTTTACCGTTGTTGGATTCCGTGCAGAACCGGTGTATAACGGTTATTGAATTGCTGCAACATTTATAACATCTTTTCCTGAACTTGCCGTGTTAAAGAGAGAGTCGGGCGCCATCTTGAATTTTTCCTTACACATATTTGTTACAATTGGTACACAAAGACTGTTGTGAAATTCAGTTGTTGTTGTGTCGGTAAGCATTGGGTACACAATAGGTTTAGTGCAATTTAGTTTTTGTTTTGCCTGTAAGAATTGCATACTGAATAAGTTTAGTGCAGTTCAGCTGTTGTTGTGTCTATGAATTGGGTTCACAATAATTTTAGTGCAATTCAATTTATGTTTTGTCTGTAAGCATTAATTACACAATAAGTTTAGTGCAATTCAATTTTTGTTGTTTCTGTAAGTATTGTGTTACAAGATGAGATCTTGCCCTGATGCGAGAAACGGAAGATTTTGTCATCTCGAGTGCAGAGAAAAGGTGATTTTGAACATCTGGGAGGTAGTCTGGGCGGAACTTCCGGGGGGGAAAAAATAGAGGGCCAACCGGAAAATCGCAGCCACTACGGGATTTTCTATACACAAGTGAACGGCATTTATTTGTGTGCTTTGTGTTTATTCGATAGCTGCTGTATCATGCGACATCTCCACAACGTCACGATCAGACAAGCCGCGCTGATACCCTGCGTCACGGAACAACCACGTCTTAACAGACCAGCTGTCTCTAAACCCTGCTCTCGCCTCTAGACGACCCTTACAACTTAACAAGACTTTATTGTGACCATCATTGATGCCGGGAAAAAAAATCAGCAATACTTCATCCGATTGTGGTAAATAAATATAATTGAATTTACTAAGTTGTCATATTCTTGTTTTTGCAACCATACGCATTTCTCGCCCACAATATATAGAATATAACAATTGGATACAAAATAATTTTAGTGCAATTCTATTTTTGTCATATCTGTAAGCATTACGTACACAATAAGTCTATTGCACTTCAATTTTTGTTGTGTCTGTAAGCATTGGGTACACAATAAGTTTTTTGCAATTCAATTTTTATTATGTCTGTAATCATTGGGTACACAATAGGTTTAGTACAATTGAATTTTTGTTACATCTGTATACATTTAGTACACAATAAGTTTAGTGCACTTCAATTTTTGTTGTGTTTGTAAGCATGGCTACACAATTATTTTCGAGATATTACAATTTTTGTTGTGTCCTTAAGTATTGGGCACACAATAAATTCAGTGCAATTTGATTCTTGTGGTGCCTGTTAGCATTCAGTACACAATAAGTTTATTGCACTTCAATGTTTGTTGTGTTTGTAAGCATTCGGTATACAATAATTTTAGTGCAATTCAATTTTTGTTGTGTCTGTAAGCATTGGGTACACAACAAGTTATTTGCAATTCAATTTTTGTTACATGTGTATGCATTTAGTGTCCAATAAGTTAAGTGCAATTAAATTTTTATTGTGTCCGTAAGCATTGGGTACACAATACATTTATTGCACTTCAATTTTTGTTATGTCTGTAAGTATTGAGTACACAATAAGTTTATTGCAATTAAATTTTTATTGTGTCTGTAAGCATTGGGTACACAATAAGGTTAGTCCAATTCAATTTTCGTTGTGCTTGTAAGTATTGAGTACACAATAAGTTTATTGCCATTCAATTTTTGTTGTGTCTGTTAGCATTGGGTACACAAATAGTTTAGTGCAATTTAATTTTTGTTGTGTCTGTTATAATTGGGTACACAGTAGCTTCAACTGTTGTTGTGTCTGTAAGAATTGGGTACACAATAATATTTTTATTGCAGTTGAATTTTTGTTGTGTCTGTAAGCATTTGTGTTGTGTTGATAAGTATTGAGTACACAATAAGTTTATTCCAATTTAATTTTTCTTGGGTCTGTAAGTATTGGGCGCACAAAACGTTTATTGCAATTTAATTCGTGTTGTGTCTGTAAGCATTGGGTCCACAATAAGTTTAGTGCAATTTTATTTTTTTTGTGTCATTAAGCATTGGATACACAATAAATGTAGTGCAATTAAATTTGTTTTTAAGCGGTTGGGACACAATAAGTTTAGTGCAATTCAATTTTTATTGTGTTTGTAATTATTGGGTACACAATAAGTTCATTTCGATTCAATTTTTGTGGTGTCTGTAAGCATTGAGTACACAATAAATTTGGTTCAATTAAATTTTTGTTGTGCCTGTAAGCATTGAGTACACAATAAATTTGGTTCAATTAAATTTTTGTTGTGCCTGTAAGCATTGGGTACACAATAAATTTGGTTCAAGTAAATTTTTGTGGTGTCTATAAGCATTGAGTACACAATAAATTTGGTTCAATTAAAGTATTTGGTACACAATAATTTTGCTGCAATTCAATTTGTATTGCTTGGTTTAGTATTTGGTACACAATAAGTTTTCTGCAATTCCATTTTTGTTGTGTCTTTAAGTATTTGGTACACAAGAAGTTTCTGCAATTCAATTTTTGTTGTGTCTGCAAGTATTGGGTACACAATAAGTTATTGCAATTCAATTTTTTTTGTGTCTGTAAGCCTTGGGTACACAATGAGTTATGGGCCTTTGAATTATTTTTTTTCTGTAATTATTGGGTACAGAATAAGTTTAATCCAATTCAATTATTTTTTGTGTCTATAAGTATTGGATACACAATAAGTTTAGTGCAGTTCAATTTTTGTTGTGTCCATATGCATTGGGTACACAATAAGTTTTCAGCAATTCAATTTTTTTTGTGTCTGTAAGTATTGTGTATACAATAAGTTCATAGCAATTAAATGTTTGGTGTGTCTGTAAGTATTGGGTACACAGTAAGTTTAGTGCAATTAAATTGTTGTAAGCATTGCTTGGAGTCGATCAACAGACAAAAATCACTGCTCACACAAATTCTGTCAACTGCTTTTCCCGCTTCTCAAACATCAAATGATTTCTCGATCCTATCCCACCAACAAATGATCTGTTTTTATAAGGCACGCACAGCTGATCTTGCAAGACTTCCTTCACTACAAAACGTCATGACTACCATGATGGAATCTTTCTTTCTGAATGCGCACAACTCACAGGACTGACAGACACGAGGACGTTTCTATAGTAAGCCATTTTCCCCACACTCTCTCCTGATCTCATGATCACAGAGATGGCAAGGGGGTGGTGATCATCTTTGCCGGGTGCTTCTTCCAGGGGGGACGACACACGTCTCATCTTCACTTGTGCTTTCGTCTGCGCTCTGTGGGTCGAGCATCTCTCTTTCTTCATGGAGGTTACTAATCTCTATGTCTTCTGGGGGGGCTACTAATCTCAGAGTTACTGTCTAATGGCGGTGCTGCAATCCAGAGTGATGCCTCACTAGATTCTGACTCTGATTCGCTCGTGTCGTCTAGTGATGGTAGCGTTACTAACCATATGTCTTAACATGACGGGGCACGCCATCCACCCCGCACTGCTTTTGGGCTGATTATTTCAGTGATTTGCCCGACTCCATACCTTGTCATGCACTTTCCTCGCGGGTTCTTGATCCAAACAACATCCCCTTTCCTCACTCTCTCTCCGGCTACTTCCAGTTCAGGCAGCGGGTTCATCTCTATGCCCTTCACCCTGATGTGATACCTATGCAATGTATCAGCCGGCGCCATAGAGGGTGAAACATCATCTTCCGGGGTTACATTGTACAAGTAAACTGCCTCGAACACTGTGCAGCCTGATCTAGCCGCGATTGTTTTGACAATTCGATGATTCCATTCAATAATCACATTTTCACTAGGTACATGGGCGCATCAAAACCTCAGATGTACTCCCTAGCTGTCTGTAAACTTTCTAAACTGCTCACTGGTAAATACAGCACCATTGTCAAGCAATATCTCTGTTGGCGGTCCACATTCAAGGAAAATATTGTTTAGTTGACAGACAGTAGTGACTGTATCATATGGCAAACCTTGATGGCCCAAAATCAATGAGAGTTAGGAAATCCTCGCCATTGTGGTGAGTAATGTCTATCGCTAGCTGACTCCAGTGGCTTCTAACTTCCAACTTCCCCTTTTCCCTGCGAACGGGTGCCGGGTCAAGGGACTGGCATTCCACGCAGTTTTTGACCACTTTCATGACGTATGCCCTTCGCACTCCTGGTTCAACCAAGTTAGCGAAATATAGGGTCCGCTTGACTCCAGGATGCCCGCTTTGTTGGTGGATTAACTTAATCTGATTAGATTGACCAGAGATCATAGATGCGGCGCAGGGAGGTTGCGTAGGGTCAACAGTTCTTTTTATGGCATCAAGCCATCTTTGAGGTACCCTTCTGCCTTGTTTATGCTGGACCTGACCTCCATTGATAGTGCATATATTATTTGGTTCGCACTCCAGCCCGTCCGGTAAGAGTGTCTGAAATCCACTTATGGATACAAGTAGAATCTGTGAATAGTCGCAGGGTGGTTGTCTTCCAAAGGATTGCCAAGTTTATTCCCTTGATCACTGCATGGAGTTCTGCCAGGTTTATATGTTGGGAGTCCATTTCTGAGCATAACCAGCAAGCGTCTTCCACTACGGCTCCATCATGGACTAACGACACGCCAAAAGCAAGAGAGCTAGTGTCAACCCATACACTACGATCCTGGCTGTCGACACAACATGTGCCCCATGCTGAATCTTCTTTGTGCACTCTGGTGAGGACCTCTCTGACCATTGTATTGAGAGGGGTGTCATAAATTTTGTTATCTTATCCGGTAGTGACGTCAGAGGCTCTCTGTTTGATGAATGCCACTCCAATACGAAGGCTGCCACCCACAGGAAGGTCTCCAACCAACTTTCTGCACAATAAAAATAAATTCTGTCATGTAAAAACACAGGGCATACCTGGGATTTCATTGCCTCGTTTCCAACACAGGACATTATCTTCTTTCCAGACCTGCAAACTGAGCACTCTTGCACCGTCCTGTAGCCTTTCTGGTTCCTTGCTGAGAAGGCCAAAGTTGTGAAGATGTTCTTTTATGCGCGTTGCAGGCACATTTTCTTCATCCACATGCACATCGTTAATATATGCAGATGTTGCCCGCTGAATGTGCTCATCCTTAGTCAATATAGCGTCAACAATCCTTTGCATAATTGATGGCGCCACATTGTCCAAATCCCATGTGGATTAAGCAATACCTTTCTCCGTTGATGAGCACTATTTGATAGGGCCATAGTAACTGATGTACATTCACTTGAAGGTATGCTTTACGAAGATCCATCACAGATACATTAGATCCTGCTTGCCGCCATTCCCTTAACTTATCGGTACATACATTTATGTGCTCGTTTAGTTCCTGATAATTGAATACCGGACTCGCCTTCTGTTTATTATGCTGGATAACCGCAATTAACGGGATCAAACACTTTGGGTGGCCCAATTCCTTCTCTGGATAGGGAACTAGTCATCTTTTTATCCATTTTTTATCCAAGTCTGTAGTTCCTTACCGTATTCTCCATGAGCTCCAGGGGGAATTTTATATTCCAGAACCCTATTGTACAACTTCGCGGGTGGTTGCTCGTCCGATCATTTCCAAGAAACTGTCCACGATCTCATACGCTGGTTGAATTCCACATGAAAGTCAGGCTGTTCCAGTTTCATGGATGCATCTAGAGCAAGGCAGGCGTTAGAGAAATGTGCCCTACCCCAAACATCAATACGGACCCCACCCAATTCTTTGATAACGTCCATTCCTAATAGCAGAGATGTCCCCGCTCACAACCAGGGCTCATACAGTTACTGTAAGCCATCACTGACATGTGTACGAATGACACTAACTCCACAAGAGGCTAGTGTGCCCCTGCCAACTGTCAGTACTGGAATCCTCTTCTTGTCCCATGCATCACAGCATGCCTGTGCACGAGTCTGCGTGCACCCTGTGTCTATGAGCGCAAAGCATTCACACCGATTCATGCGCACGCTCACTGTGGGTAGCGCCCTATTTGTCAATGATCTAGGGAGAATTCTGGCGCTATAGTTTTTTTTTTTTTTTTTTTTTACACAGTGATCACCACTTATCAAGGCCCGGAAGCCACTCAGGGATAAGGGTTATTGCAACTACATTACGTTAGTGTGGAGATTTGATGAAGTGTTTACTTAAGGGAGCGGTTCATTAGGAATTTGTTAACGTTGGACTTGAAGACATCCAAGTTGTAGTCAGGTGGGAAGCAGGCAGACGGAACAGAGTTCCACAGGCGTGCAGTTCTAAGAAAGAAGCTTTGTTCATGGAATCCACATTTTGATTTAGGCACAGATATAGAGTGGGGGAAATTTTTCACAGTGGATTCAGCTAGACGGGTGTTTTTCGTGAAAGATTGGCGAGGAGGGACCAGAGATTGGAGTTCAGACGAGCACCTGCCATGGGAATAATGATAAAACAAGGATAGGCTCGCAACGTCTCTTCTGTGGGAGAGAGGTTGCAGGGTAGAGAAAAGGGCATCCCCCACTAAGCCACAAAGTCTATTTTGTACTCTGTCAAGGCAGGATAGGCTGTTTTTAGCAGCTCCTGCCCAGATATGGCAACAGTATTCCATCCTTGGACGTACTTGGCTTTTATATAGATAGAGAATTGCATCAGTAGTGAGATATCTTCTGGAGCGGTAGAAGGATCCCACTATCTTTCCAGCAACCTTGGCAACAGACTTGATGTACGTGTTCGATTTCAGATCACGAGTAAAAGTCAAACCCTGAAGCTTGTCAAAACACGGGGCCTCACCCAGACGAGAGCCATCCATCACAATTGATACAAGATGGAGATCAGAGCGTTGATGATCTAAGGATAGGAGTTTGGTTTACTCCCCTTGTCCATTTCCCAGACAACTCCTTGCTACGTGACCTAGCTTGCTGCACCGGTAGCAACGCATGCGTCTTGGTGTTTCCTGAGCAGACGTGTCCTTTACTCTGCTTTGGCTTCGGCAGTCCCTAGAAAAGTGGTTTGGCCCGCCACATTTATAACAGCTTACGCCATCTTCTAATGGACTAGATGCTTCTGCAGCTGCTAGCACCAGCTTTGCATCTTTTTCTTTTAAAATATTGCGGGCTCTAGCCAACAATTCCTGAAGCCCAATCACGCTGAGCCTTGACAATGCTTGTAGCAGTCGGCTGGTGTCGTCCGGGAGTCCTGTGAGAAGGCACAACTTAATATGCGTTCAGTCACTCCACCAAATAGCGCAGCTAA
The DNA here is from genome assembly GCF_053919585.1 of Euprymna scolopes. Lineage (NCBI taxonomy): Eukaryota > Metazoa > Mollusca > Cephalopoda > Sepiida > Sepiolidae > Euprymna > Euprymna scolopes. Next base: position 67,366,720 of record NC_136526.1, read on the forward strand.
TCTCTTTAAATCTGCCAGATAGATGTACACCATCTCATCCAACCCAAGGTGGCGGCGGTGAACTGCCTCCAGGCAATAAAAGGGTCCATAGCAAAGGCCGCGTATAGTGCCTCCTTAACCTCCTCGAGTTGGTTCGTACCTGAGCTGTTGATAAATGAAGTATGCCCCCTTGGTCAGCCTCAATGGGATGACAAGTGTGGGATCCTTTATTTTGCAAAGCCGACAGATAAGCTCAGCTTTTTCCCACCACTCAACTTCCGAGGGTTCGCCGGAGGAGCCGTCGAACTCCAGTATCAATCTCAGGTCAAACTTGTCCATTGCATAAAAATGAGCTGAAATAGCTAGCGGTCGATCAACAGACAAAAATCACTGCTCACACAAATTCTCCCAACTGATTTTGCCGCTTCTGAAATGTCAAATGATTTCTTGATCCTCTCCCACTGACAAGTGACCTGTTTTTATAAGGCACGCACACGTGATCTCGTGAGATTTCGCTCACTACAAAACGTCACTTTAGCCATAATGGACTCTTTCTTTTTTCTCGACACGTGTGACTCACAGAACAGACACACACAAGGACATTTGTACGGTAAGCCATTTTCCCCACATTGATTACACACTAAGTTTAGTGCAATTCAATTTTTATTGTGTCTGTAAGAATTGGGTACACAATAAGTTTATTGCAATTCAATTTTTCTTGTGTCTGTAAGAATTGGGTACACAATAAGTTTGGTGCAATTCAATTTTTGGGGGGTTTGTAAGCATAAGGTACACTATAAGATTTGTGCACTTCAGTTTTTATTGTGTCTGTAAGCATTTGGGTACACAATAAGTTTATTGCAATTCAATTTTTGTTGTGTTTATTAGTATTGCGTACACAATAAGTCTAGTGCAATTAAATTTCTGTTATGTCTGTAAGCATTGTGTACACAATAAGTGTGGTTCAATTCAATTTTTGTTGTGTAGGTAAGTATTGAGTACACAATAAGTTTGGTTGAATAAGATTTCTGTTGTGTCTGTACACATTGGATACACAATAAGTTTATTGCAATTCAATTGTTGTTGTGTCTGTAAGCATTGGGTACACAATAAGTTTGGTTCAATTCAATTTTTGTTGTGTTTGTAGGTATTGGGTACACAATAAGTTTATTGCAATTCAATTTCTGTTATTTTTGTAAGCATTGGGTACACAATAATGTTTTTGCAATTCAATTTTTGAAGTGTTTGTAAGTATTGGGTACACAATAAGTTTATTGCAATTCAGTTTTTGTTGTGTCTGTGTGCATTTGGTACACAATAATTTAAAGTTTATTGCAATTCAATTTGTATTGTTTTTGTAAGAATTGGGTACACAATAAGTTTATTGCAATTCAATTTCTGTTGTCCCTCTAAGCACTGGGTACACAACATGTTTATTGCAATCAATTTTTGTTGTGTCTGTAAATATTGGGTACACAAAAAAATTTTTGCAATTCAATTGTTGTTGTGTCTGTAAGCACTAGGTACACAATAAGTTTGGTTCAATTCAATTATTGTTGTATAGGTAAGTATAAGTTACACAAAAAGTCTAGTTCAATTCAATTTGGGTTTATTGCAATTCAATTTTTGTTGTGTCTGTAAGTATTAGGTACACAATAAGTTTAGTGCAATTCAATTTTTGTTGTGTCTGTAAGTATTAGGTACACAATAAGTTTAGTGCAATTCAATTTTTGTTGTGTCTGTAAGTATTAGGTACACAATAATTTAATTGCTATTCAGCTTTTGTTGTGTCTGTAAGAATTGGGTGCGCAATAATTTTGCTGCAATTAAATTTTTGTTGTGTCTGTAAGCATTGGGTACACAATAAGTTTAGTGCAATTCAATTTTTGTTGTGTCTGTAAGCATTGTGTATACAATAAATTTGTTGCAATTCATTTCTTGTGGTGCTTGTTAGCATTGGAATTGTTGGTATGTAGAGGGAGATAAATTTGTGTACACGAAAATGAGACATAATGGTGATGGGGAAGAACTTAGATGCCACTGGAAATGCATGGAGCATCTAATAGTTTCCACTCTAATCACTAATTTCAAGCCTCTTTCGTAACTGTGTTGTATTTCTTGTGCTTGTTTTGCAAGTACTTTAATGGATTGTGTTCTGATGAACTGATAGCATTGATGCCCCCCCTCGATGTTAATACCCTCCACTGATCCATCAGTCAGTAAAATCACACTCATTTAGAGGTTCTTAGATGTCAGAAAGCTTTTTACTCCAATACTTTCTTTACTTAAAGTACTAGCCTTCAGAATTCCCTCTCTGCTTTCTATTACCTTTATTCTACCAGCAGAAATGGATATGGAATGTAAACAAGCATCTCACTGCACAACTCTCCACTTAGAATGTCCTGTATCCTTTTACGTTTCAGTGGCAATGTGTCTTGTTTAGGATGAATGAAGTAAAATAAAACAAGGGAACCTAGCCAGTAAGGGATGAGGACATGTGTTGCATGGAGAGAAATTATATGAGAATATTACAATAAATATATGCGTTTTAAAGACAAACTTGGTTGTGATAATCTTAGAGGAAGATTAAATCTGGACAGTATAGGGAGATGTATACAAATGGTATGGGCATGTTGAAAGAATGAATGCGAGTTGTTGAGTTTGGAGATAAAAACAGTTAGGATAGTCAGTTCAAGAGAAGGCTAAGAAAAACATGGGAAGAAGAGATAAAAATAGGTGTGTGGGAAAATAGGGATCAGTAAAGACCTGGCTTGAGATAGGTTAGTTTAGAAGTGAATTTCTAAAAGTCATCCAATGCATATCTATACATGTTATTCATTAAAAATATTTCCCATAAAATGAAAGTTGCTGATATGCGCTATGGTTTGAAAAGTTTGATTAAAAAAAGATTTACTGTCAGTATCTGTAACTTTCTACGTTGCAACCCATTTAGTTTGGTTTGAAAAACTCAAATCCACTGCCCTCTCGACTTTAGTCTTTTATAATCTCTCATTGATATGTAAATCAATGCATATCAAACTGTTTCCTCTCATGATCCTTAAAAGTCATCTCATAACCGCATGTCCAGGCCAGCACCTTCAAATACTGCTAGACACTACTAGCCTATCAAAAACCCCTAAACATTATTAGCCTCTCAAACACTGCCAGAAATTACCAATCTCTCTAACACTGCCAGACACTACTAGCCTCTAAAACACTGCCAGACACCACTAGCCTCTTAAACACTGCAAGACACTACTAGCCTCTAAAATACTGCTAGACACTTTGAGCCTCTCAAACAGTGCCAGACACTACTAGCTTCTCAAGCAGAGCTAGAGATACAAACTTTTCTAGCAGCACAAGACACTATTAGCCTCTCAAACACCATGAAACACTACTAGCTGCACTAGCATCGCCAGACACTACTATACTACAAAAGGATTAGAGACTACTAGCATCTCAAACAGCACTAGACACTAGAAGCCTCTCTATAATTAAAAAAAGAAATGGATTCTTGTCAGCATTCGAACAACATTGTAAAATCCATCCCGTTCAGTCCAGTTCTCTCAACTCGACCCCCGCCATTATGACTTCCGGCCTTATATTACCTCATTTCTGTGTGTAGCCTCATCGATATGCAAATTACATGAAACTACACTCTAAAATAGTGTTAGACACTACTAGCCTCTCAGACAGCTCTAGACACTCCTAGTCTCTCAGACAGCTCTAGACACTACAAGCGTCTCAGACAATGGTAGATACTACTAGCCTCTAGAACAGTGTTAGGAACTACAAACCTCTCAAAAAGTGCTAGACCTAAAAGCCTTTCAGACTCTGGCAACACCACTAGCTTCTTAAACAGTGCTAGACACTATTATCTTCAACAGCACTAACCACTACTAGCCTCTCACACACTGCTAGATCCTACTAGCCTTTCAAACACCACCAGACACTACAAGTCTCTAAGACACTGCTAACACGACTAATCTCTAAAACAGCACTAAGCACTACTAGCCCTTCAAACAGCACTAGCCTCTCCAACAGTGCTAGAGTACTAGCCTCTCAACCACTGTTAGACACTTAGCCTCATCAGTAGCACTAGACACTACTAGCCTCTTCAGTACCGCTAGACACTACAAGCACTTTCAAGCACCACTAGACACTATTAGCCTCTCAAGCAGCGCTGAACACTACTAGCCATTTAAAGAGTGCTAGACACTACAATCTTCCCAAACAGCACTAGTTACTATTAGCCTCTCAAACAGCGCAAGACATTATTAGCATCTTAAGCACTGCTAGACACTACAAGCCTGTGGAAACATGATGAGAATTGGCAGCCAATCTGATGTTAACGCATCCACCATGAGAGACAAAATAAAAAATCGTTGTTTGCACATGGCTCCACGCATCGCTTCCGCTTGGGAAGAAAAAATAAGATAACCACAAAAGAATTATCAACCAATGGCAGAGCTCCGCGCCTAAAATAAAGGTCTAAAATATCACAGTCATTGGGAGCCGGTTTGCGACTATAAAATGAGGGGACCAAAAAGGAGAGAGAGAAGATTCGCCCTGCTGCGTTAGTGAACGCACGGACGGATTCTCCCACCCGACCTAAAGAGATGAAGAAGAAAAAGAAATAAGGCACCAGTGAACTGAAGCCGACTACGCTCTCATGTTATGGGCCTTCAATTCTAACCAATGCCTAATTCACACAAACCAAAGAAAAAGAAAGGAGAAAAACATAGGAGGCAAAGATGCCGTGCTGCTAGCTGTTGAGGAAAGAAGTCGCCGCTTTCAAGTTAAAAGCCAGGACACATATCACTGACAGTAGCACGACTGGCCACCCACTTACCACCCCCTTCGTCCGAAAAGATAAGTACGCTTACGAACATTCATTCTTTGTTAAATTATACAAGCCTACAAAAGTTCTTTCCTTATCAATGCATACACACCTACAAACATCCTATGAACACTTTACCTCTTCTAATTAAAACTGTCATTAATAAATAAACCGGTTCTCAACCTTCAATATTCGTCTGTCCTTAATTGCATGGAGTCAGATTCTACATACTTCAAACGTTGTCAATTAAATGTATTCTTTGTCGTGACCTCTATGGCCTCATTTCCTTCACCCCTTCTCCATCTATAAACTAACCAAAAAAAACCTCTGAGCCATAGCCTCTAAAATACTGCTAGACACTATTAGTCTCTCAAATAGCTCTAGAAACCATTAACCTCCCAAAAAGTGCTAGAAACTGCTAGCCTCCCAAACAGTGCCAGACACTACTAACCTCTCAGACACTGCCAGCCTCTGAAACATTGCCAGACACTACTAGCCTCCAAACACTACTAGACACTACTAGCCTTTCAAATACTGCCAGACACTACTAGCATCTTAAACATCACTTGACGCTACTAGCCTTTCAGACAGCACTAGATTCTACTAGCCTCTTATATAGTGTAGGACACTACTAGCATCTCAAACAGCGCTAGACACTACTTGCCTCTCAAAAACTGCCAGATACTACTAGCCTCTCAAAAACCGCTAGACACTACTAGCCTCTTAAACAGCACTAGACACTACTAGCCTCAAGCACCGCCAGATACTACTAGACTAAAAAAGCGCTAGAGACTACTAGCATTTTAAACAGCACTAGACACTACTAGCCTCTCTATAATTAAAAAAAAATGGATTCTTGTCAGTATTCTAACGATATTGTAAAATCCGTCCCTTCAGTCCGGTTCTCCCAACTCGAACCCTGCTATTATGACTTCCGGCCTTATATTACCTCATTCCTGTACGTAGCCTCATTGATATGCAAATTACATCAAACTACACTTTTAAACAGTGCAAGAAACTACTAGCCTCTCAACCAGCGCTAGACACTATTAGCCTCTCAAACAGCTCTAGACACTACGAGCCTCTCAGACAGCGCTAGACACTACGGGCCCCTCAGAGAGCTCTAGACACTACGAGCGTCTCAGACAATGCTAGACACTACTAGTCTCTAGAACAGTGCTAGGAACTACAAGCCTCTCAAAAAGTGCTAGACACTAAAAGCCTTTCAGACTCTGGCAACACTGCTAGCTTCTTAAACAGTGCTAGACACTATTAACCTCTCCAACAGCACTAAACACTACTAGCCTCTCACAAACTGCTAAACACTACAGGCCTCTAAGACACTGCTAACATTACTAATCTCTAAAACAGCACTAAGAACTATTAGTCCTTCAAACAGCGCTACACAGTACTAGCCTCTCCAACAGCGCTAGAAACTACTAGCCTCTCAAGCACTGCTAGACACTATTAGCCTCTCCAGTACCACTAGACTCTACAAGCCCTTTCAAGCACCACTATTATTAGCCTCTCAAGCAGCGCTGAACACACTACAAGCTTCTCAGACAATACGAGTTACTATTATCCTCTCAAACAGCGCAAAACACTATTGGCATCTTAAGCACTGCTAGACACTACAGGCCTCTCAAACAGCGCAAAACACTATTGGCATCTTAAGCACTGCTAGACACTACAGGCCTCTCAAACAGCGCAAAACACTATTGGCATCTTAAGCACTGCTAGACACTACAGGCCTCTCAAACAGTGCAAAACACTATTGGCATCTTAAGCACTGCTAGACACTACAGGCCTCTCAAATACTGCTAGACACTACTAGCCTCTCAAATAGCACTAGAAACTACTAACCTTCCAAAAAGCGCTAGAAACTACTAGCCTCCCAAAAAGTGCCAGACACTACTAACCTCTCAGACACTGCCAGCCTCTGAAACACTGACATACACTACTAGCCTTTAAACACCACTAGACACTACTAACCTCTAAAATACTACTAGACACTACTAGCATCCTAAACAGCACTAGATACTACTAGCCTCTCAGACTGCGCTAGACACTACTAGCCTCTCAGACAGCGCTAGACACTACTAGCCTCTTATATAGTGCAGGACACTACTAGCATCTCAAACAGCGCTTGACACTACTTGCCTCTCAAACACTGCCAGACACTATTAGCCTCTCAAAAACCTCTAGACACTATTAGCCTCTTAAACAACACTAGACACTACTTGCCTCTCAAACACCTCCAGCCTTTACTAGCCTCTCAAGCACTGCCAGACACTACTAATCTCTCAAATAGCACTAGAGACTACTAGCCTTTAAAACACTGCTGAACACTACTAGCTTCTCACACAGCACTAGACACTACTAGTACCTTAGACAGTGAAAGACACAACTAGCCTCTCAAATAGCATTAGACACTAATAGCTTTTCAAACAGTGCTACACACTACAAGTCGCTCAGACACTGCCAACACTACCAGCCTCTCCAACAATACTATAAGCTACTAACCTCTAAAGCACTGCTAGACTTTACCAGCCTCTAAAACACTGCTAGATTTTACTAGCCTCTCAAACACTGCCAGACTTTACTAGCCTCTCAAGCACTGCTAGACTTTACTAGCCTCTCAAGCACTGCTAGACTTTACTAGCCTCTCAAGCTCTACTAGACTTTACTAGCCTCTCAAGCACTGCTGTACTTTACTAGCCTCTCAAGCACTGCTAGACTCTACTAGCTTGTCAAACACTGCTAGACTTTAGTAGCCTCTTAAACACTGCTGCATTTTCTGTGGTCTGAAATGCTAACAAATTCAAAATTTGTTTCTTTTCTGTAATTTATAACTTAAAATAATAATACAAATCTGTAAAGACTAGTGACAATATTCACCAAAGGACCTTTTGAATCATATGAAAAGCTAAAACGTTTGAAGTGGACAGGAGAGTCGATTAATGTTTATGCCAATCCAATAAAAGATTAGCTGGATTAGCAGGACACCTAAGGATAGGGCTGGATCATACAGCCAGACTTGCTTTCATTACGAGATTCCCAGACGATGTATCTGTAGCAATTATCTCACGAAGAAAGAATAGACATTAGCAAACTAATACGAACTGCATGGCTTTTGGTCATCAAAAGAATTTGAGATACTGGAACAATGGCAGCGAGTGCACAAAGAAATACAAAGAGAAATAAGAAATCACCAATACATTCTGTGTTTCAGATGTTGAGGATCGCACTTTATAAAAGATTGTAAGGAGTTACCTAGAATAAGGTGCTGCAATTGTGGAAAGTTTGGCTACATTGCAAGATATTGTCTGTAGCATCAAGGAAACAAGCAAAGGCGAGCTTCTGTGCCAGTAGCTACCTTGCCAACAGAATAAAGGTGCAGTATTGGCTTCTTTTGATAATAGAAGTGGTGGTGAACCATATCGTAATGATTGCAGTTGTTGATGCTTGGTGCACCACTACTTTAATCAATTCTAGACGTGTGAGTGCATGCAGTAGGAGTGGCACTATGAAGGCAGTTGGTGGAAGGGACAAAGGTTTTCATTGATTGTTTAGCACAGCCGGTGGTTATAAAAATGATTGGCGAATCCATTCGTCACATACCCCCAGTAGGAGTCAAAAACATTTTACACACACCCTTTTTTGATATAATGGAAAAATCCTTTCCGATTCAATTTTGGTTTGACTTGAGAAACGGAAAGAAAAATAAATAAAAATAAAAATAAACAAATAAATGAACAAATAAAAATAAACCAATAAGTGACTTTTTTCTTTTTTTTTCTTTTTTTTTTTAACAAAAACTGGAAACATTATATTAGTTATTAGTTAGTTAATTTGGTTAGTAAGGTAGAAATGGTTGCAGTTTAACGTCGTGCCGGGATAATTTACAATTTTTTTTGTGTTTGTGATTTTGACTGTTCATGCTTCTCTTTTTGGGTTTTTGAAAAGAGATTTATTCATAATTAGATTCCAAAAAGTTCGGTTATAAAATGTCTTAATTTTATTCTTTTTATAGGTTTAGTGAAAATGTCAGCTATATTTTTTTCAGACGTCACATAAGTAAGAGTAATAGATTTTTTACTTATTTCATCTCTTATAAAATGATATTTGATATCAATATGCTTCGGCCTTTCATGAATCATAGAATTATTTGCTAATAAGATATTACTCTGATTGTCACAATGAATTACTATAGGTTTTTTACTTGGATCTGGTTTTAAAATAGATTTTAAAAGGGTGTTCAGAAAAATTGCCTCCTGCGCAGAATGAGTAAGAGCCACATATTCTGCTTCACAAGTAAAAAGGGCAACAATTTGTTGCTTTTTAGTTTTCTAAGAGATCATAGGTCCAGTCTTTGACAGTCTAAAACAATACTCCGTTATACTTTTTCTATCCTCAGAGTTACCGCAATCTGAATCTGAAAATCCTTCTAAATTTAGAGGATATGTAGACTTTTTAAATATTAAAGATTGTTCCTTGGTCCTTTTAGGTAACGAAGGATTTGTTTTGCATGATTAAGGTCCTTAATTGTCGGTTTCAATAAGTTTTGAGATAGCTTTGTTACAGTGTAACATATGTCAGGCCTAGTTGCAGTTATCAAGTAGATGAGGCTCTCTACCATTTCCCTGTATATTCGATTATCTATGGATTTTGTTTCAGTCCCTATATTTTTATTTATGTCCATTTTAACGGGAGTTGAAAACGGCTTGCAATCTTACATTCTGAACTTGAGCAGAATTTTTTCAACGTATCGTGATTGGTTCATAGTTATAGTTTCATTTTCCCAGGTAAATTTTATACCGAGGAACCATGACAGTCGTCCAAGATCGGCCATTTGAAATTTTTTATTTAATTCATTTTTAACATCTTTTAAAGTTTTCTCACAGTTTGAGGTGAGTAATATATCGTCAACCCAGAAAACCAAAATCAACAATTTATTACCCACATTTTTGGTATACATGCACGCGTCTATGAGACATTGCTTGAATTCCTATTCTATTAAATAATTATGGAGTGTTAAATTCCAATTATGTGCACTTTGTTTTAGTCCATATTATGATTTATTTAATTTCCACACCCAATTTTTATTTTTCATTTTAAATCCCTCTGGAGGGTAAATGTAGATTTCACAGTTAATTGGAGCATTTAAATAAGCATTTTTTATATCCATTTCATGTATTTTTAAATTGTATTGAGCGGCAAGTTGTAATAAAATTCTAATTGTCGTTAAATTTGTTGTTGGTGAAAATGTTGCAAAATATTCCACTCCAGAAATTTGTGAAAAACCTTTTTGCAACAAATCTTGCTTTAAAATTTTCACTGCCAGAAGCTGTGATTTTTTTGGAAAAAACCCAACGTGAAGAAATTATATTTTTATCTGTTGGTTTTGCCACTATTTTGTATGTGTTATTTTCAGATAAAGCTTTAAATTTGGATATCTTAGCTTGTTCCCATTCTTTGTGATTTTCTGAATTAATCACCTCATTATAACTTTACGGTGCGCTGTTCAACAAGTAACAGTCATCCATGGCGTAATCTTGTATCTTTTCAATTTGTAAGAAGTCTGGCCTTTTTCGCTCCCTTATTGGGTATCGACATGTCTGCTTAATATTTTCGTCAGAAGTTCTACTGTAATTGTCATCGTTATTAATATTTTCATTGTGATCGATTAAGATGATAGGTAATATTTCACGTTTTTCATCCACTGGATCGCCATTTTTAAAATTTAATGTATCATTGAATTTTACACATCTAACCTTTTTATGGCATTTTGGGTTGGAAAGTAGATTAAATATGCCAGACAGTTTTTATCGTAACCTACGAAAGTACCTCTTTCGCTTTTAGTATTTAGTTTGCTGGTGTTTTCTAGAAATGCAAAACAATCAGAACCAAATAGATGCATTCTGTTCATTTAAGGTTTTACACCGCAAAACGCTTCATACGGCGTTTTTCCTAGCCTCTTATTGAACAATCTATTTCTGATATATGCTGCTGCCATTAAAGTGTACGTCCATAAACTATGCGCTAATTTCGATTCGATAAGTAGGCATCTTGTCATCTCAAAAAGGGTTCGCCATGCCCTTTCAGCCATGCTATTTTGGAAGGGGGAATACGGCGCAGACTTCTCATGTTTAATACGGTGGTTAATTAATAGAAGTTCAAAGTCTTTACTAGTAAATTCAGTCCCATTGTCTGAGTGAATACATTTTACTGAATCGTACGGGGCAATATCAGCTAAATATTTCTTAGTGGCGAGGATAGTGTCGGATTTGTTCTTTGAAAATAAACTATAATTAAACCGTAAAAATCATCAATAAAGTTCAAAATGTACCTTAGATTATTTCTCCCCATCGGGCTGATCGGACCTGCTAAGTCACAATGCACAAGTGAGAGAATTTTCGTAGCTTTTTTGTCTGGCGTTTGGCTTATATATTTTGTCATTTTCCCCTGTGCACACACATCACAATTTGGGAGATCGTCTGAAGGTATTATTTTCATGGTTTTGATTACATTTGGTAATTTTTTAATATCAGCTGTATTGCAGTGTCCTAGAATTTTATGCCAGGTTTCCAAGTCGTGACAGGCAGTTTTTGAGGGAACCATACTTTTTAAATAATATAGTCGGCCATTTTCTTTAATTTCAAGTACAGTTCCATTGGGGTATATCAATTTTGACTTGTTTGGGCCAAACTTTATATTTGTGCCTTGTTTAATTGCAGCCTGCACGGAAAATATGTCTTGCTTAAATGTAGGTATGAACAGAGCATTTTCTAGAATACAGTTACAGATTTTGCCTTTATTATTTTTTAGGGATATTTTAGCATCACCTTTTTTCAAGACTATGTCATTTATTTGACTACCGTCAGTAAGTTCGACAAAATGATTTTGTGGCTAAAAGTTTTAATCAAAATTAATAAAATCAGATTCCTTGGTGATAACGTATGCTGTAGCACCACAGTCTACAAGGGGATTTTTACCGTTTGTGGTATTGTCAAAGTTACATGTGAATAGAAATGTATGTTCTTCCTCAAAGTTCTCAACATTTTTACAGAGTCCATTTTAGAGTGTCTATATCGACATTGGAAACTTTTGTGATTGGGTCGTCCACAATTATAGCAGATAATTTTATTCTTTTTCTTAGGAAAATTACTTTTAGGGAACACGTTGCGGTGAGGTGCGTAATTTGGTGGTGTCTGCTTTCGAGAAGCATTTTTGAACTTCATGATATTGCTGGAGTTATTATTGTCCACAAGCATATGACTAGTCTCTTCGTAATTGTGCAATGCCACTTTAAATTCGCTGAAATTTATGGGTTTGTCTTTCTGAATTATAACAGTTGTAAATGGTTTAAAATCGGCTGGAAGTCCCTTGAGGGTCATTGATATCAACAAGCTATCACTTATTATTTCACCTGAGAGTTTTAAGGCATTGGCAGTTTTTTCTGCCCTTATAACGTAGTCGGTAATAGTTTCATCCTCGTTATGTTTCAGAGACGTTAATTCTGTATATAGTGATATAATTTTCAGTTTCCCTTTTGATAAATAATGTTCTCTTAATATGTTCAATGCTTTCTGTCCGTCATCCAATGCGTCTCTTATAATCAGAGACAGACTTCTATCGCATTGAATCAGATCTGCAAAAACAGTCGCGTTCTTTTCGAGAAATTCGGGGTCGTTAGGATTCTCTGTTGGAGATTGTATCACTTTGTGTAGTTTTCGAATCCTTAGATATCCCAGAAATTTTACCTGATACAATTCGAATTTAGATTCCGATCCATCAATGAAAAGACGATGGCTGGGCGCATAACCTGTTAAGTTTTGAGATATTATGTTGAACAAAGATGGCGGCGTAGTTCAGATTAGTAATTGGCAGTAACCAAGATGGTGGCCAAGAATCAAATGCGGTTGGCAGTAACAAAGATGGCGGCGTAGTTCAGATCAATAATTGGCAGTAACCAAGATGGTAGCCAAGAATCAAATGCAGTCCGTGGCGTAGTTAACAGCGAACTGATTGAATCCAAAATTCGACAATTTTTATAATAATTTTGAAATGTTTTCATTGGTTGTTTAGCACAGCCGGTGGTTATAAAAATGATTGGCGAATCCATTGGTCGCATACCCCCATTAGGAGTCAAAAACATTTTACATACACTGTGCTGTAGCTGCCCATCTACCGGATGTTTGTAAACTTAAGGATAAAGACTTTGAGGTAAATTTTGATAGAAAGAAGTGGACAGTAAAATGAAAATGGAATGGAGAGTCTCCAGTGTTAGGGAATAGAGTGACATTATAAGAATTCACTGGAAAGTGATAAAATCTCAGAGTCTGAGGAGGAGGTAGAAAGGATAGGAAAGATGGATAGCAGAAGGTATTCTTCTACCATGGAAAGGAGAAAGGTGTTTTACCATTGATGGCAGTGTTTCAGACCACAAAAGGGAAAGTTAGGCCAGTGTTAGACTTCTGCGAATTTAACCATAGATGTGTGTGATGAAAAGATGAGGAAGTGGAGACAGTTGGTGGGAGGAACTGCGATTGTGGACCTTAAGTCTGCTTACTTACAACTACATGATGCAAAGGAACTATGGAAGTACAAGCTGGTCTGCTATAAGGGAAAAACTTATTGCCTAACATGACTTGTATTCGGACTGAATGTTGCGCCGAAGATTATGGCAGCTGTTTTTAAAATGGTGTTCGAGAAAGAAAGCTAATCTAAAGAAGCTACTGATTCATGCATCGATGATATTATGATGAATGTAACGAAAATTTGATGATATAATGATGAATGTAACGAAAATTTGATGATATAATGATGAATGTAACGAAAATTTGATGATATAATGATGAATGTAACGAAAATTTGATGATATAATGATGAATGTAACGAAAATTTGATGATATAATGATGAATGTAACGAAAATTTGATGATATAATGATGAATGTAACGAAAATTTGATGATATAATGATGAATGTAACGAAAATTTGATGATATAATGATGAATGTAACGAAAATTTGATGATATAATGATGAATGTAACGAAAATTTGATGATATAATGATGAATGTAACGAAAATTTGTTGATATAATGATGAATGTAACGAAAATTTGATGATATAATGATGAATGTAACGAAAATTTGATGATATAATGATGAATGTAACGAAAATTTGATGATATAATGATGAATGTAACGAAAATTTGATGATATAATGATGAATGTAACGAAAATTTGATGATATAATGATGAATGTAACGAAAATTTGATGATATAATGATGAATGTAACGAAAATTTGATGATATAATGATGAATGTAACGAAAATTTGATGATATAATGATGAATGTAACGAAAATTTGATGATATAATGATGAATGTAACGAAAATTTGATGATATAATGATGAATGTAACGAAAATTTGATGATATAATGATGAATGTAACGAAAATTTGATGATATAATGATGAATGTAACGAAAATTTGATGATATAATGATGAATGTAACGAAAATTTGATGATATGATGATGAATGTAACGAAAATTTGATGATATGATGATGAATGTAACGAAAATTTGATGATATGATGATGAATGTAACGAAAATTTGATGATATGATGATGAATGTAACGAAAATTTGATGATATGATGATGAATGTAACGAAAATTTGATGATATGATGATGAATGTAACGAAAATTTGATGATATGATGATGAATGTAACGAAAATTTGATGATATGATGATGAATGTAACGAAAATTCGATGATATGATGATGAATGTAACGAAAATTCGATGATATGATGATGAATGTAACGAAAATTCGATGATATAATGATGAATGTAACGAAAATTTGATGATATAATGATGAATGTAACGAAAATTTGATGATATAATGATGAATGTAACGAAAATTTGATGATATAATGATGAATGTAACGAAAATTTGATGATATAATGATGAATATAACGAAAATTTGATGATATAATGATGAATGTAACGAAAATTTGATGATATAATGATGAATGTAACGAAAATTTGATGATATAATGATGAATGTAACGAAAATTTGATGATATAATGATGAATGTAACGAAAATTTGATGATATAATGATGAATGTAACGAAAATTTGATGATATAATGATGAATGTAACGAAAATTTGATGATATAATGATGAATGTAACAAAATTTGATGATATAATGATGAATGTAACGAAAATCTGATGATATAATGATGAATGTAACGAAAATTTGATGATATAATGATGAATGTAACGAAAATTTGATGATATAATGATGAATGTAACGAAAATTTGATGATATAATGATGAATGTAACGAAAATTTGATGATATAATGATGAATGTAACGAAAATTTGATGATATAATGATAAATGTAACGAAAATTTGATGATATAATGATGAATGTAACGAAAATTTGATGATATAATGATGAATGTAACGAAAATTTGATGATATAATGATGAATGTAACGAAAATTTGATGATATAATGATGAATGTAACGAAAATTTGATGATATAATGATGAATGTAACGAAAATTTGATGATATAATGATGAATGTAACGAAAATTTGATGATATAATGATGAATGTAACGAAAATTTGATGATATAATGAAGAATGTAACGAAAATTTGATGATATAATGATGAATGTAACGAAAATTTGATGATATAATGATGAATGTAACGAAAATTTGATGATATAATGATGAATGTAACGAAAATTTGATGATATAATGATGAATGTAACGAAAATTTGATGATATAATGATGAATGTAACGAAAATTTGATGATATAATGATGAATGTAACGAAAATTTGATGATATAATGATGAATGTAACGAAAATTTGATGATATAATGATGAATGTAACGAAAATTTGATGATATAATGATGAATGTAACGAAAATTTGATGATATAATGATGAATGTAACGAAAATTTGATGATATAATGATGAATGTAACGAAAATTTGATGATATAATGATGAATGTAACGAAAATTCGATGATATAATGATGAATGTAACGAAAATTCGATGATATAATGATGAATGTAACGAAAATTCGATGATATAATGATGAATGTAACGAAAATTCGATGATATAATGATGAATGTAACGAAAATTCGATGATATAATGATGAATGTAACGAAAATTTCAACAAAAGAAGTTGTGGAACATTTGACAGGATTTGGACTGACAACAAAATTAGCAGAATGTCTGGACGGAGGAACAGCACTTTGTCTTAAACTAATGAAAGAACGATGGAAGAACTAATATTCAGACATGGCAACAAGATCCCAGAAATAGGAGGAAAAATTGGTAGATTGGAGTTATTTTCTATCTGCGGCAAATCGTTAGGACACTGTCCAGTTGCCAGATATTTGTGATAGCATGTAGTTGTGTTAAAAGAAGGGAAAGTGGAGTAGACTGGGAGGGCAAAACTGTTAATACAGGAAATTCTAGCTGATGTAGAAAAAAATCATCCTGTTACTGGAGCTTGGCATATACTTAAAACAGAAATAAGAGTGATGTGGTATGATTCAAGCAGCATGGTTGAAGAAATTGATGGTTTGGTGGCAGAGGATGCAGCATGGTTGAGAAAAAAGAATGACTATAATCATATTAATGTGGCCAAATTATACACTGTTCTGAAAGGCATCAATGTAGCTATAAAATGGGGGTTGAGAGAAATCAAAATACAAACCGATTCAACCACAGTACTAAGTTGGATGAACTCTGCAGTGGAAGAGAATGGAAGAATTGAAACAAATGATGTTGGAGAAATGATTGTAAGACGGAGATTAGAGATGCTAAGAGATTAGTATTTGAATTTGAACTGTGAATAAAGGCTGTGTTTATGGCTTCAGAGAGAAACAAAGCAGATGTATTAACATAGATAAAAAACAGTAGTAAGTTGAGAAGGAAGATGTCCCATTATGCTGCCTAGGGATTGGTGAACTAGAAGAATTGCATGACATGTACGACATGGGAGTGGAAAGAACATTACATATTATTATTATATTATATGCTTTTAATTTTCAAAGTTCAACACAATAATTTTAATCTTTTCATTTCTCAATGCTTTCAATTTTTACAAATCCCACTTTAGTCTCAGTCGCATCAACTTTATATTTCATAGCGAATTAGCTTGTAATTAAAAAAGGGGGGGGGTTCTTGTCAGCATTTGTACGACATTCTAAATTCTGACCTGTTCAATTTGGTTCCAAGAACTTGACTGCCCTCTCGACTTTAGTCTTTTTAGGGGTGAAGCATCAATGATATATCAAACTACAGTTGATCTTCAATTAGAAGCATCCTCTTTCTAAATATTTGCTCAATGTAATTACCAACTTCCCTATCCCAAAGAAGTTTTAGATGCAACAGAAGGTTATCACTCAATCAATTGAGATGTAGAATTTCAGCCACATACAATCTTTATGATGAAGTGGGGCTGTTCCGGTGGATTCTTCAGGGATATTTTAGCCTCCTCGAAAGTTTATACACATAGACATATAAAATAATTAAAAAACATTTGTTGCAAAACAAAAGTCAATGATATACTACTTTTTGACAGCAGGCTGAGTTGTTGAAACCCTTTAACCATTAGTATCGGATCATGATTGATGGGTCATTCTGTGAAACTGCAGATTACTCATGTTAAGTATTAAGTCATTCTGTAGAACAAAGATAGTGTTAGGAAATCTAGTCGGCAAAGAATCAATGCAGTTACAAAAAGCAGTGGTTTAGTTGTGTCAAGATGGAGACTAATAGCGAACTGACTAGAATTCAAAATTCAATATTTTTATAATGAGGTCGGATTGATTGATTGTTCTAAGATCGTCCAAATTTTTTATTTTCTATTTTTATTACATTTTCACCCAAACAAAGCACATTGCCACTTAGATGTAGGGGGCTACGATCAGGGATATAAGAATCAGAGGTACTATGTAGGGAGTTGGGCAGTTAGATATCGGTTCACGTTACACTTGAACTTCTGCATGTCAGTATAGTATGGGAAGCAGGGACCCGGAAGAGAATTCCAAAGTCTAATGGTTCTGGGGAAGAAACTACTAGAGTAGAAGGCTCTCTTACATCTAGGGATCTCTACTATTAAGAGGTGGGATTTAGCTGCTTGTCGGGTTTGTCGGGAGTATTTACGTTGAGGGGGTACAAGTGCTTGCCTTGCAGTTCGTCAGAGCATTCACCGTTAAAGTACTTGTAGAACAGGCAGAGAGATGTAACATTTCATCGATGGGACAGAGGCCGAAGCTTAGATGATGATTCATGAGCTATTAGGTTGGTGACTCTCTTTTGAGATTTGTCTAGGAACGAGAGACTAGTGACAGATGCACCAGCCCAAATATAACAACACTACTCCATACATGGGCGAATGGTGGCCTTATACAGGTACAGGATACTTTCGGGTGTTAGTAGATTTCTAGTATGGTAGAGAGAACCTACCTTCTTCGCAGCGGTCCTGGCAATACTCTCAATGTAATTGTTTCAATTCATGTTTCCTGTGAACGTTAGGCTGAGGAGTTTAAAAGATGTACTTTCAGATAAAGAATCATTGGCCATTGCCATTGGTGGTAGGAAAGGTTTCTTGTAATTATTGAAGGAAACAAGTTTAGTCGACAGCATTGAATGTGACCATCCACTTTTGTCCCCATTCAACTACAGATCGGAGGTCATCCTTTAGTGTTTCTGCCATTTCTTTAGATATGCGTTCATTTGTTTTCCTGTTGTGTCTGTTATAGAGTGTGGTGTCATCAGCATATATACCCATCTGACAGACAATTTTGTCAGGGAGGTTATTTATGAATATTAGGAATAATAGCGGTCCAAGGATAGACCCCTGAGGCACTCCCACATTTATATCATATTGTTTAGATGTCCGACCATCGGAGACAACCTGGATTTTTCTCTTATCTAGGAAAGATTTAATTATGTTAAGTATTCTTCCAGTGATACCGTATGATCTGATTTTCCTGAGTAGGCCTTCATGTCATACCCTGTCAAAAGCCTTAGATATATCTAGAGCTACCTCTCTACCCTCCCCCGCTTTGTCCAGTGAATGGTATATACGTTCAGAGATTACAGTTAGGATGTCTGCTGTGGAACGGGCTTGCCTAAATCCATATTGTTGTTCTGTCAGAAGTTTAGCATCTGTAAGGTGATGGACTAGAGCTTGGTTAATTATGGTCTCAAATATTTTGGCGAAAAGTGGGAGGAGGTTAATGAGGCAATAATTTACTCGGTCAGTTCTTTCGCCAGAATTCTTGAAAACTGGTACTACAGAAGCAGTTTTCCAGCAGGCAGGAAAGCAAGATTTATTAAGGCATTTGTTGTAAAGTTTGGAGAGAACTGAAGCTACTTCGGTGAAGCACTTTTTAATAGCACAGCCGGGATGAGATCAGGTCCACATGCTTTTGCAGTATCAAGATTTCTTTTTTTTCTTTTACAAGGTAGTCACCACTTATCAAGGCCCGGAAGCCACTCGGGGATAAGGGTTATTGTGTGTACAGTACATTAGTTTTGGAGATCTGATAAAGTGTCTTACTTAAGGAGGTGGTTCATCAGGAATTTGTTCACATTGGACTTGAAGACATCCAGGTTGTAGTCAGGTGGGAAACAGGTAACCGGAACAGAGTTCCACTGGCGTGGACTTCTAAGAAAGAAGCTTTGTTCATGGAATCTACATTTTGATTTTGGCGCAGATAAGAAGTGGGGAAAATCTTTGACAGTGGATTCAGCTAGACGGGTGTTTTTTGTGAAAGATTGGCGAGAGGGGACCTGAGATTGGAGTTCAGACGAGCACCTGCCATGGAAATAACGATAAAACAAGGACAGGCTCGCAACGTCTCTCCTGTGGGAGAGAGGCTGCAGAGAAGAGAAAAGGGCATCACCCACTAAGCCACAAAGCCTATTTTGTACTCTGTCAAGGCAGGATAGACTGTTTTTAGCAGCACATGCCCAGATGTGGCAGCAGTACTTCATCCTTGGACATACTTAGCTTTTATACAGATAGAGAATTGCATCAGGGGTGAGATATCTTCTGGAGCAGTAGAAGGATCCTACCATTTTTCCAGCGATCTTGGCAACTGACTTGATGTACGTATTCCATTTCAGGTCAGGGGTAACGGTCAAGCCCAGAAGCTTATCAAAACATGGAGCTTCCTCTAGACGAGAGCCACCAATATCAGTTGATGCCAGATGGGGATCAGAGCGTTGATGATGTAAAGATAGGAGCTTGGTTTTAGATGCATTAAAAGTAACCAGCCACCTCCTCCCCCACTGTACCATGATGTGTTGCCGTAAATGGTCGTGTCATCTGCATAGATGTCAATGAATGATTTAAGTATGTGTTTTGGGAGATCATGGATGTAGATCAGGAAGAGAGTTGGGCCTAGGATGGACCCCTGAGGGACTCCAGCATTAATATTGATGACCTCTGATTTCTGCCCATCAACTACTACTCTTATGAGCCTATCGGAGAGAAATGATTTAATGATTGAGAAAACATTTCCAGTTATACTGTAGCTGGACATTTTGTGAAGTAGACCCTTATGCCATACCTTATCGAAGGCCTTTGATATGTCAAGAGCAATTGCCCTAGAGAGGAAGCTTTTGGTGAGAGATTCGCTAATCCTATGAGCTATAACAGTTAGCACATCTGCTGTAGATCTGGCAGAACGGAAACCATATTGCGTTTCACTAAGAAGATTATTTCTGCTAAGGTGGTTGACTACTTCTCTATTTAATATTTCTTATGATAGCATGCACCTGAGCAGAGGTGATTTTCAGATTGTCTAGTGTGGCATCTGTCCACAAAGGAAAGTCAGGGAGGGGGTGGTTAGCAGGGTCCAGTGTGGAGTTGGAGGCAAACCGACTAGCAAGCATGTTAGCCTTTTCAGTTGCTGAGCAAACAACCTCATGATTGTTGGCTAGTAGAGGAATTGTTGATTGCCCATTATTTACTATACTGTTTTAGATTTTCCAGAAGTCATGGGTTCCTAATTTCTGTGCTTTTTGGTGTCAGTAAATTCTCTCTTAGCTGTCGCTATTTTTTTCTTACAGTTACTTCTGGCTTCTATATACTTCTGTCTGTTTGAACCGGACTTATGTCACTTAAATCTGTGGTACGCATGCTGCCTTTGTGCTATGACAGCTGCACAAGTAAAAGTAAACCATTGGGGAGAGTGGGGCTTGCTATAAAATTTGCGCATGAGAACATGTGCTTCAATTGCTGTTTTGAACCATTCAGTGGTGTCATTTGCGCACTGTTCAGCTAGAAGTGAAAAGATATTTTGCCATGGGACGTCCCTGATGAGATCCCTGCCTTTTTATAATATCTCGTTGTTTTGAGCACTGGCTCTTCAGTTTTGGCTCTAGAGTTTAGGGCGATTTCAACCATTACCACTGCATCACTGATCAGCGTTCCCAAGTGGGCTGTGGGCATTCGTTACACAGTCATCGGGAACTGTGGTCAGAAACAGCTCTAAAAGTGATGCATGTTGTTCTTCCTGGTCCGGGAAACAGGTTGGAAACGTAACCATTTATGATAGAGATTTAGAGAAGTTATGTGTTGTGATACCAGCTGCATCTGTGTAAGTATTAAATCCAAGCCAGTTGCTGTGGTGGACATTGAAATCACCAAATACATGCACTTGTGCCCTAGTGTCGAGAGAAAGTGCTGTATCTTTGCTGTCAGAGATTTTGTTTATTAGGGTACAGTCCTGGTTCGAAGGAGAGCGGTAGAGAAAATAAAAGAAGCTAATGTTATGTTGCATGTTAAGTCTAAAGCACATAAAGGCTTGATCGTCCGATTCTAGGTTTGTTTCTCTAGTCAAGGAGAGGGTGTTTTGAATATAGACTCCAAGCCCATGCATATGTCTGTCAGAGTCCTTACGGCAGAGTGGGAGATATCCAAGCATGTTAAAGTAGTTAGAGGGGATGGAGAAGTGTAGATTAGTCTCACTTAGTGCTAAGATATCCGGGGTGTTTGTTAGGAGAAATGCTTCAACATCATTTAAATTAGATCTAAGCCCATGGATGTTCATAAATGCAAGCCTCAAGGGAGAAGGCAGGTTGGTTTTGTTTGAGTTTTGGCCTGGTTTTAGCATAGTCTTTTATTGTATTGTCACTATTTTTAAGAGTTTTAGTTTAGGTAAGGGGTGCTGAACAAGTGGTTATGCAGAATACCAGACATGCAACACAAGCAGACCATCATCAGTTGACCTTCCATCTACTAGGATTATAGCCTCAGGATAGCCCACCGGGGATGAGTGCAGGGTTCCTTTCCATGCGCGACATGGCACTACAAACATCCCAATATTATACAACTGTTGATGGAGCAGCCGCTCTAAGCGCTACCAAAGAGTTAGGGCTCCTGTACTACCAGTTGGGAACAGCAGCCAGGAACTGTCTATCCGGTACCCTCAACCCATCAGACGATGGTCAACCCAATCTACTTACACTGGCATTATGGCATTCAAGCACTCCCAAGTGCCTAGTTTAAGGGATGGGATGTGTTGGGAGTGGGGAAAACGGCATTCATTTCCCTAGTCAGGAAACAAGATCGACCACTGAGTGTTTCTTTTGAATCCCTGTGATTCAACCTGTACACCTGGCTAATAGGCAAAGAAGGAGTATGGAAGCCAGCCGATAGACAGAGCCTATCTACTCCTTAAGCAGTTTAGGTTTGCAGACCGGTAATTTTTTTGAGTCACCAGCTCTAGGAAGGTTGTAATCCAATACTGGAGAGACCCCCCTCTCCTTAGGTTTAGTTTCAGAGTTTTCCTTCTTCTTGATGAATGATCTGGGAAGATCTATGGGTCCATCAGCACCGAGAGGGTTTGCCCTGCACCTGGGTCCTAATCCAGGTATATCTGTAACCCCGCATGGGTTGTTAATGTTACTGGATTAGTTTATAAAGGTTATATATCTACTGAAAAATTACACTCCTCAAAGTGATTACGGGACATTGCTATTTCATTGTTTGTTACTGGAGGAGGGGGTGAGTAAGAGTTCATGCAGTGGAAGCAGTTATATTTGCAACAGGTTTGTTGGAAGGAGTTAATATGGTTTAATATTTTTTTCTTTTAGATTTATAATTAAAAAAAATTTTTTTTCCTTTTCTTATTTTTATGTTGGCTTGATATTAGAATTAACTAAAAATTTGTTGTACAAGCTCTGGATATTTTAGATGGCAGGAGGGTTAAGATGTATATTCAATGTAGATACAAGTAACATCATTTTTGATATGAAATACAATACAGTACAAGTATAATTGGAAGTAAATTATAAGTTATGGTGTATTCAGTATGTATAATAAAGTAAATAGATATATGGGCAGATTTCCAGCAGATGCGAATATATGGAGGTTGTAGGTATTAAGTATGTTTTCTGTTCTAATGAAGATATCTTCAGCTTTCGTTTAAAAATCAGGAAGTTGTATTTTGCAGAGTATCGGTTCAGTTTTTGTATTTAACATTGAAAAGCTAAGGAAGCGACAGCTATTGCTATGTAATATAGATAGCTGTAATTCTAAGTATAGACTGTAGCTAGTATCTACCTGGATAAGAATAAACTAATGCATGTCTTAGAAGTAGAAATGTATAGATGTTTAGTGATAATGACTTCCAATCGGTCAGCATGCGAAGGTTTAGGACCCCGCTCTCAGTCGTGTGTAATGTATGAGTGTAAGTGGCAGCTTGGGGAGTAGAGCAGATTGTTAGTTTTCAGGAGAGGATTAAACTTACGGAATACAGTAGAATTAATTATTATAATTTAGAGCGTCAAGTAAAGTTTAGTTAGAGAAGAAAAAAATTTTTTTTTTTTTTAATTCAACATGCAAATCAGACAGAGGCAATCGTCTTGGAGAAGTATATATTGGATAAACGTAGCAATCCAGCAGGGGTGTTTTTTTTTTTTTTTTTTTTACACGGTGGTCACCACTTATCAAGGCCCGGAAGCCACTCAGGGATAAGGGTTATTGCAAGTACAGAACGTTAGTGTGGAGATTTAATGAAGTGTTTACTTAAGGGGGCGGTTCATTAGGAATTTGTTTATGTTGGACTTGAAGACATCCAGGATGTAGTCAGGTGGGAAGCAGGCAGACGGAACAGAGTTACACAGGCGTGCAGTTCTAAGAAAGAAGCTTTGTTCATAGAATCTACATTTTGATTTAGGCACAGATAAAGAGTGGGGAAAATTTTTGACAGTGGATTCAGCTAGACGGCTGTCTAGATGGGGATGGAGCGTTGATGATGTAAAGATAGGAATTTGGTTTTAGATGCATTAAATGTAACCAGCCACGCCTTCCCCCACGCGCTCGAGATCAGAGGAGAGAGAATCAGAGAGAACTTTGTCATTTACAGCCTTTGATGTGTTGTCGTAGATGGTCATGTTATCAGCATAGATGTCAACGAATGATTTAAGTATGTGTTTAGGGAGGTCATTGATGTAGATCAGGAAGAGAGTTGGGTCCATGATTGACCCTTGAGGAACTCCAGCATTAATATGGCAGACCTCTGATTTTTGCCCATCAACCACTACTCTTATGAGCCTATCGGAGAGAAATGATTTAATGATTGAGAAAACATTTCCAGTTATACCATAGCTGGAAATCTTGTGAAATAGGCCCTTATGCCATACCTTATCAAAGGCCTTTGATATATCAAGAGTAATTGCCCTAGAAAGGAAGCCTTTGTCAAGAGATTCACTAATCCTGTAAGATATAACCGTTAGCACATCTGCGGTAGATGTTGCAGAACGGAAACCATATTTTTTGTCACTAAGAAGGTTATTTCTGCTGAGGTGGTTGACTATTTCTCTATTTAATATGGATTCCAGCAACTTACTCATAACACACAGGAGACTTATTGGTCTGTACTGAGAGGGAGATGACTTATCACCTGAATTCTTAAATACAGGGCATACTGATGAGGTTTTCCAGGGAGTCGGAAAGCACTTCTCCTTAAGGCAACGCTTAAACAGTTTCGTAAGTATGGGAGCAAGTTCTGGTTGAAGCTTTTTTAACACTATAATTGGGATGCCATCAGGGCCAGTTGCTTTACTGGAATCAAGGTTCTTGATTAGCTTGGCGACCTCATGCACAGATATGTGTATGTTACCTAGCGTGTTCTGTGTTATAGGAGGAAATATGGGGAGTTGATGGCCTTTGTCGCATAGGGTAGAATTAGCTGCAAAGTTTTTTGCAAATAGTTTGGCCTTGTCTGACGCTGACGAGATGACCTCTGGTCCATTGATAATGGTTGGGATAGAACGCGCACTTCTGTTCAGGATCCTATTTGTTATTTGCCAAAACTGGTGGGAACCAAGCCGCTGATCAGCTACTTTGGATTTAACAGACTGGGCATATAGCTCTCTTGCATTTTTTATTACTAAATACATATAAAAATTTATTTATTTTGTTTGTACCGTAATGAGAGAAACTATTAGTACATGGTGCGTCGGAATAGTTAAATACAGTCAATTAGGTCAGGCTCAAAGCATTGTGTATCTATTCAGTAATAGTCCTAGTGACGTAGCTAAGGTCACTGTGCATTTCAGTTACAAATATAATTGAAAGTAAGACAAGCTATATTCAGTGGTTTGGTATAGCTAGCAAGGAAGCAACATTTTCAATACAAGCGAGCTTATAGTAATATTAGATATTAAGCATATTACTTAAATAAAGTCCTATCTTCTAATGTAGGAGAAAATAAATCTCGGTTTGTGGTAAATTCTGGAAACTACTTTGGCAGGCTTTTGTACGGGGAGGGGGGGGTGACGAATTTCATCTTAAGACAAGCTAGCAAAACAAGAAAAATAAAGACACAAATAGATATAAATAATTAAATATAAATAAAATTATGGAAGTCATACCCTCCAATTATAGCAAAAACGTTTTAACACCCCCTCCCCTTTTTTGATATAATGAAAAGGTCTATCTGGACTCAATTTGGTTTCATTTTTTTGTTTTATTTTTGTGATATTTATTTTCATTGGTCAGAAACTACTCTCAAGTAAGTATATTGGTGTAATGTATGTAAAAAGAAGCCATTTTTAATCCAATTGTTTAAGATTCTTTTTTTTTATTTATTTACTTTTTATTTATTTCTTTATTTTTAAACATATATACAAATACATACATATACGCACGGTTCTTTATACAGATATACAGAACGTGTACGTTCACAGAGGAAGCTATGACACTTAATTCAATTGTTTAACTACATAGATATATACAGAACGTGTACGTTTTAAGAGGAAGCCATGACACTTTTAATTCAATTATTTTAATACATATACATACACATGCATATCTATATACATACAATGTGTGTGTGTGTGTGTGTTTTTTTTTCTAAAAACGAAAGGGTTTTCTGAAGAAGGAAGAAAAAAATCTTTTTTTTATTTGTTAAACAAAAACTTGAAACATCCTTCGGGTTCGACTTCTCATTTTGGGTTTCTGAAAATAGATTTATTCAAAATTAAATTCCAAAACGTTCAGCAATAAAATGTTTTAATTTTATCTTTGTTACCGATTTAGTGAAAATATCGGCTATGTTATTTTCCGATTCTACATAATTTAGAATGATAGATTTTTTACTGACTTTATTTTTTATGAAATGATATTTGATATCAATATGCCTTTGATGAATCATGGTTATTTGCTAATAAAATATTACTCTGGTTGTCACAATGAATCACCAGGTTTTTTACTTAGATCTGGTTTTAAAATAGATCTTAGAAGGGTGTTTAGAAAAATTGCTTCTTGCACTGAGTGCGAAAGTGCAACAAACTCTGCTTCGCAGGACCACAATTTGTTGTTTTTTAGTTCTCTAGGAGATCATACGTTCAGTCTTTGACAGTCTAAAACAGTATCCAGTTATACTTTTTCGATTCTCAAAGTTTCCCCAATCTGAATCTGAAAATCCCTCTAATTTGGGGGGGTTTATGGATTTTTTAAATACTAAAGATTGTTCCTTGGTTCCTTTTAGATAATGAAGACTTGTTTTGCATGAATTAAGTCCTTAATTGTCGGTTTTGATAATTTTTGAGATAGCTTTGTTACAGTTTAACATATATCAGGCCTAGTGGCGGTCATCAAATAGATTAGACTTCCAATAATTTCTCTATATAATCGATCATCTATTAATTTAGTTTTGGTCTCAGTATTTTTATTTATATCAATCTCAATGGGAGTTGTTCGTAGTTTGGAATCTTGCATTCTAAACTTTAGCAGGATTTTGTCAATGTACCATGATCGGTTCATTTGTTATAGTTTAATTTTCATGTAAACTGTATACCAAGGAACAATGATAACTGTCCAAGATCGGCCATATTAAATTTTTCATTTAATTTATTCTTAACATCTTTTAAAGTGTTGTCGCAATCTGACTCAAGTAATATATCGTCAACCCAAAAAAAACAAAATCAACAATTTATTACCTATATTTTTGGTATACATGCATGCATCTACGGGACGCTGCCTGAATTTTTGTTCTATTAAATAATTATGGCGTGTTAGATTCCAATTGTGAGCGCTTTGTTTGAGACCATAAAGCGAAATTCAGTTGCCATATGAAATTTTTATTTTTTCATTTTAAATCCCTCAGGAGGGTCAATATAAATCTCACAGTCAATCGGAGCAATTAAATAAACATTTTTTACATCCATTTGATGTATTTTTAAATTGTATTGCATAGCAAGTTGCAATAAAATCCTAATTGTCATTAAATTTTTCATTGGTGAGAATATGGCAAAATATCTAACCCCAGGAATTTGTGAAAAACCTTTTGCAACAAATCTTGCTTTAAAAGTTTCTTCTATCAGTAGCCATGATTTTTGGGGGGACCTCCCTCCCCCCCAGGAAGAAGAAATTATATTCTTATCCTTTTGGTACCATTTCATATGTATTATTTTTCAGACGAAGCTTCCAATTCGGATTCTATAGCTTTTTTCCATTCTTGGTGATTTTCTGAATTAATATAACTTTCTGGAGCGCTTTTCAACAAGTAATAGTAATCTACTGTGTAATCTTGTAGCTTTTCAATTTTTAAGGAGTCTGTTTTTTTTTTGTTTTTTTTTGGGGGGGGGGTTGAGTCTCGGCGTGTCTGGTTAATATTTACGTCAGTAGTTTTACTGCAATTGTCATCATTATTAATATTTTCGTAGTGATCGACAAAAACACTAAGTAATATTTCCTCACGTTTTTTGTTCATTGGTTCGTCATTTTTTAAATTAAATGTCTCATTGGATTTTACACATCTAACTTTTTTTTATGGCATTTTGGTCAAGAGAATAAATTAAATAAGTCGGGTTGTTTTATCATAACCTATGAAAATATCATTTTTGCTTTTAATACTTAGTTTACAGGTATTTTCTTGCCTAATCTTTTATTGAACATCTATTACTGATATATGCCACTGCCATTAAAGCATACGCCCATAAACTTTGGGCTAATTTTAATTTGATAAGTAAACATCTTGCGATTTCAAAAAGGGTTTCTTCAGCAGTGCCATTCTGAAATGAGAAATAAGGGGCCGATTTCTCATGTTTGATATGATGGTTAATTAATAGAAGTTCAAAGTCTTTACTAATAAATTCAGTACCATGAATACATTTTACAGAGCCGTATGGGGCGATGTCAGCTAAATATTTCTTAGTGGCTAGAATAGTGTCGGATTTGTTTTTTAAAAAATGAACCATAATTAAACCGGAATAATCGTCAACAAAATTTAATGCATACCTGAAGTTATCTCTTTCCATTAGACATTGGATCCCAATGCACAAGGTCACAGTGTACAAGTGAGAGAATTTTGGTGGCCTTTTTGTCTGGTGTTTTGCTTATGTATTTCACCATTTTTCCCTGTGCACAAACATCACAATTTGGGAGATCGTCTGAAGTATTATTTTCATGCCTTCAACTACAGTTGGCAACTTTTTAATATCAGTAGTATTGCAGTGTCCAAGAATTTTTTGCCAGGTTTCCAAATCATGACAGGCGGTTTTTGAGGGACCATACTTTTTAAATAATATAGTCGGCCATTTTCTTTAATGTCAAATACAGTTCCATTTGGGTATATCAATTTTGACTTGTTATGGCCAAACTTTATATCCATGCCTTGTTTTATGGCTGCTTGTACGGAAAATATATTTTACTTAAATGTAGGTATGTAAAGAGCATTTTTAAAAATACAGTTATATATTTGGCCTTTATTATTTTTTAGGGATATTTTAGCATCGCCTCTTTTCAAGACTATATCATTTATTTGACTACCGTTAGCCAGTTCGACAAAATGACTCTGTGGATTAAAGTTCATATCAAAATTAAGAAAATCAGATTCCTTGTAATGCTGCAGTCTTCAAGAAAATTTTTACCTTTTGTCGTATTGCCAAATTTACATGTGAATAGAAATGTATATTCTTCATTATTCTTCATTAAAGTTCTCAATGTTTTTGATGGCGTCCACTTTTGAGTTTTTATATCGATGTTGGAAACCGCCCACAATTATAGCAGATAATTTTATTCTTTCTCTTGGGAAAATTATTTTGGAGAAAACATTGTGGTGAGATGTGTAATTTGGTTGTGTCGGTTTTCGAGAAGAATTTTTGAACTTCATGATATTGTTAGTTATTATTGTCCATGATCATCCGATTCATCTCTTCGTAACTATGCAATACCACTTTAAATTGACTGAAAGTTATGGGTTTGTCTTTTTGCGTTATAACAGTTGTAAAGGGTTTAAAATCGGCTGTAAATCCCTTAAGCGTCATTGAGATTGATAGGCTATTGCTTATTTCACTTGAAAGTTTTAATGCATTTGCTGTTGTTTCTGCCCTATATTACATAGTCCGTAATCGTCTCATCTTTGTTAAGTTTTAAAGACATTAGTTCTGTATATAGATAAATTTGATATTTTAATAATAAGGTCAGAGGCTTCTCATTGATTGATTATCCTAATGCATACAATACAGATAGGACACATATTCATTCATTCATTAATACACATACACATATCAAGTTGACAAGAAAGTTCTTGCCGTTTTTAACTGTTAAATTCAGATGAATATATTTCGGCTCAAACAAAGATTTATTGATCGAAATGAACACCATCAGAATCAACATAGTTTTGCCAATGCAAAACAAGTGTCTTTATGCTTGTAACGTAAAAAGTCTTGCGTTCTGGTGGTGATGAAGTCGCTGTAGACATTTTTGATATTGCTTAGGTTTTTTAAGTATTTTTCATGCAGAAAGTTGTCGAGATGCTTGAAAAAGTGGTAGTTAGTAGGTGAGAGGTCTGGAGAGTATGGCAGATGAGGTAGAGTTTTGTAGTTCAATTCATTCTTTTTTGAAGGGTCAGTTTATCAACGTGCATTCGGACATTGTCATGCAGAAGAATTGGGCCTTTTCTGTTGACTAATGTTGGATGTTGTTGTTAAAGTTTCTAATGCATTTTATCCATTTGTTGACAGTACTTCTCTGCCGTAATGATTTCGTCTACATTCAAAAAACTTTAGTGGATGAGACCAGTCACAGACCACCAAACAGTTAGCATGACTTTCTTTTGGTGCAACTCTGACTTCAGGAGTGTTGTGAAGCTTTATCAGTTTCTAACTACTAAGATGAGCGTAGGTCACAACCCAGTCGAGAAACTAGTTGTTCTTGTTGCATAAAAGATGGGAAGATAACACTTCATAATGGCATTTCTTTTACTTGTCGTTCAATACGTGAGGCACCCATTTATCAAGTTTTTGTTTTTCCAATCTCTCTCAAGTAGTTGGAAATCGTTGTAATTCATAAGCAAGTTCTCAAACAGTTGTGTATGGATTGGCGTCAACATCGGATAGCCGACTATTATGCTCATCCTCTTCAAGACTGTCATTGCCACCATGAAATTTCTTAAACCACCATTGTGCTGTGCATTCAGTAGTAATTCCTAGGCCAAACACTTCGTTGATATCGTAAGCTGTTTCAGCAGCTTTTTGGACAAGCTTGAATTGAAATAAAAAAATTGTATGAATGTGCTTTTTTTCATCTTGTATTTAACGTTCTGAAAAGAAGACAATTGTTTTAAAACAATTGTAATTTAAACGATCAGATAGAGCGAAAAACACTCTTTAAAATTATATATAAAGTAAAGATATTATAACGAAAACTTATTTAAAAATACATCATTTGAAATCAAAATTTAAAATTCCACAAGAACCTTCTTGTCATTGACATATCACAACAGATTACAATAGTTGTCCCTAGCATACATCAATAGACATACTGATTGTTATCTAATAAGTAGAGCCAGACGGAATAAATATGAAAGTTAATATCGAAGACAAAAATTTGAAGAGAAAGAATTTTATAAGAAAGAATTCCCAATAATCAATACTTAAAAAAGTTTTCAAAAATGCATGAAATTACTTCAAATATGAAGTAATAGATTAAGAAAAAAGCCTAAATTGAGCTACAATGTGACTTAATTGTCATGTTATAGTTAACACAAAGACAACTTTTTATTACTTCAAACATAGCTTTTATTTCCATTCAATGTATCACCATAAGAAATGCACCGATCATGCAAAGTTATCTCTGGACATTTTTGATGATTATCAAGCTACAAAAGGGGGTCAGATATGCTCAGGAATTAATGCAATTATCTAGTGTACAGGAGTATTAACTGTCTGGAAGCAGAATCAGTACATTGTATGCCCTAAACACCATCTACACTAATATTTCCTCTTTGATGTCTGATACTAAGGAATTCAAAGGATATATTTAAAAAATACAGCAAGACATTGCATTATTCCAGAAAGTTGATTGCACAAAGACATCCAAAATGCAGCGATTTATGTTGAAGATTATGTAATCTTGCAGTGCAATAAAGAAAATGTTAGAGGCGATGACGTCTAAAAAAATTCTACTTCCTCCCAATGATCAACAAACTACCTACTACAACTTTATTCTATGCAGAGTTCGAGTTAAAAGAGAATGGTTTCCACTGCTTACAATTGTAATTCACAGATAGAATTGGACAATAATAAACGGCTGTCAAATGCAATAGTTGCAGTGTCCAAATTCTACTCCTAATGTTTTTTATAGTTGGTGGTCTAAATGCTCCATCAATTGACCGGAAGGAGTATTTCTGAAAGTTGTTATTGATTTAATACATGCACACACTTATTTGTGGATATTGATAAAGAAGAAATCTGATTTCTTTCATGATAATTTGTGTTGGCATAAACGACCATTAAAGAAACACTAGCTGGAAATGACATTTACAATATAAAGAGATCTTGAAAAAATGTTAGAAATGGTGCCTTCTGGCGATTTGACAAGTTCATATGAATAGGCCACCCCTGTTAATAAAAGCAAGTAACCAAATTCTGGGTGGTCAAAATTTATTATTGGGTCATCCGAAATATAGGCCAGATATTATGAGTTTATTGGAATAAAGAATGGTAGATACAAGTGTCTATTAATTATTGTCCAGGAATTTGATTCCTCCCCCCAAAATAACCAAATTATTTGTTTTCTTACTCATACAAAATGGCACTTGAAAAAAAATAACTTGGTTGTACAAATGAAGCAAAAAAGGTAGGGACCCTCCTATGTAAGTGATGGTGGAAGGTGACAGCAATGGACCCTCCTGTTCAGAGTGGCAATGTGTTGATTCAGATTTAAGGAAGAAAAAAAAAGGAACATTTTTTAGAGCTGGAGAATTTCAAAAACTGCTTCAGATTGGTTTTCTGAGAATTGTGAAATAAAATTCTGGGAATTGGAGGTTGATTTAAGCTCACCTGATTCTTAATGTAATAAAAGGCAAAAATAGCCTCTCTGCCGACTGCCTGGGGCTTTCACACCAGTCAGAGAGGAATCCCTGACTTAAGACACACTCTGCCAACTCCTTAGGACTTTCACACCAGTCAGAGAGAAACTTCTGACTTAAGTCTCACCCTATTCTAACGCCTGAATCTACACTGTGAAGAATACAAGCCCTCACTTTACTAATGGAAGCCGCCAGTCTCCAGAGTATTTGTATTTAGAGTCAGAACTTATGAACGATTAGAATTTTGTAACTTTCAGTGAATAATTATGTTTTTGTTTATAAGGAAAATGACCACTGGTTTTCTTGATTGCCTGTCGAATTGAAGGTGCAGTTGATTTCAAATCTACCCTGACGCCCACATAGAGAAGACACAGACCAAGCCATTGAGAAAAGAATTCAGTCTGAAGTTGAAGCGATGTACAGCCATCTGAAGAAGACTATTTCCACACAGACTTAGGGTAATGCACATTCTGTGTGTTCTAAGCATTTGAGTGGTATTTTCTAGTAACCAGTGAGAGTCTGGTCACCTTTGAAAGATCCACTACTAGACAGAGTTAAAAGTGTAGTCACTGGGACTTATAGTTAGTGCCCAAGTGGTACATTTAAGGCCGGGTTGGGTTACATTTCTGGTCCTGCGACCAGGTGTTATATTGTATATGGGGGAGGGTCTACATATGCATATACTGTTTGCATCTTGATGTGTTGAATGTGTATACGTAGCCTAATAATAGTCTGTTATGTTCTTATCATAAACGGATCATATATATGTATCTTATGTTGTGTAACAGACTGTTGTCCTTGTCCTAAATGTCTATTTTAGCAGCCCGTGATTTGCCTCATCTAGTGGTGTCAGAACACAATACACGTAACAAATACATGATGGCATACCCGTTTCTGCTGTTTGTCTCTAGGAGCTTCTTCAACCGTCCTTGGGGTAGTTGGAATCTGTTTAAAGGAACACTCAAGGCAAGACTGAAGACAATGTGGGATTTTATGTATTTTATTCACTCTCAGGTATTCGTCATAGCAGAAGGGAGTGATCGATGATTTTTGGCTTGGAGAGTTCTTCTATGCCTCAATTCTGAAACTTCTCCTCTCTCATGGGGAGACCCATTTTAAGCCTATCTGTCTCTCTTGGTGGCCCAGATCCAACTATCAACTATGCTTGTGTAAACCGGAACATGTGACATGTGACACGTCACTTCCAATCCTTATTCGCATTTTTCCTGTGCAAACTGACCGGGTCGCAGTTTGACATGTTGTCCAAACATGACTTCAGATCTCTGTTGTTCACTCATCACTAGATAGATAGATATTTATATAGACAGATTGATAGATAGATACGCAGATAAATAGATAGATATGCAGATAATTTGATAAACAGATAGATAGACAGATAAACAGACAATTTACTGCTTCTGCCCAGCTGTTCTCTTTTGTACATTTATCACCACTATTCATTGATTCAACCACATGTCATGAATATTGCCATCCTGTAGCTGGCCTTATCTCTCTGGTGATAACACTGCTTTGTGTTGTTGATTTTGTTAGTGAGCAATCAAGGAAAATAAAAGAAGAGGAAGACCAAGGTGATAGGATCACAGATCGGATGCCATGGAGGCTACATATAGTTTTGAAAAGATCCCCAGGAGAATCAGGAACCTTATAGGATTGGAGGTGAGAGTCAAGGTTATTTAATTTTTCTTTTCAAATTGTAAAAAAAAAAAAATGACTTCATTTAATTTTGCCTATCATTATTGATTCACCCCTGTAACTTTTTGAACTTACAACAAATGTTTATATATTAAATGAGTTTAAAAGTGTAGCATAGTTATTTTTTTATAAAGCTTTTCAATCATAATTATGAAGCCACAGTTTGTTACATTTCTATCAATTTCTATTAAAAAACAACTTATGGTTCAATATTTTATCATGTTTTATCGAATTAATATAAACTAGCAAGACCTGTGGAAATTCCACAGCAGCATTTTTCATATGTCATATATTGTTGCTGGGCATGCTGTGGGCGTTTTGTTCAGCATGAATGAAGGCACAATCATATTATTCTACTTTTTATTAAAACTGTATCGCCCCCTCACTAAAATAATAACTTTGATATATTTCCTGGGCTGATTATTTCATTATAAACACACCGGTCAACTAACTCCCATTTTATCATTTTTCATAATTATTGAATATGTTACTATGTTCAACAATAATTGGTCATAATTTCAACCCACATTATCGCCCCTCCCTTTACTAAAATATTAAATTTGATATATTGTATCAGCTGATTATTTTATAAAAAACACAACTATCAATTAACTCACATTTCATCATTTTTAATAATTCTTGGATATGGTACTAATTTTGACAATAATTTTTCATCACTTAAACTCACCATATAACACACCTTACTAAAATAATAACTTTGATGTATTGTCTAGGCTGATTATTTCATTACACACACACACACACACACACACACACACATCAATCAACTCACATTTCATCATTTTTCGTAATTCTTGGATATGTTACTAATTTCGACAATATTTTTTTATGATTTAAACCAACGCTGTCGCCCAACCTTACTAAAATAATAACTTTGATACATTTGCTGGACTGATTATTTCATTACAAACACACTAATCAATTACCTTCCATTTCATCATTTTTCATAATTCTTGGGTGTGTTACTAATTTCGATAATAGATTTTCATAATTTATACCCACATTACCACCCCCTCCTTTATAAAATAATAACTTTGAAATATTGTGTGGGCTTATTATTTTATTACAAACACACTAATGCATGAAATCACATTTAATCATTTTTCATAATTCTTGGATATGTTACTTATTTCGACAATCATTTTTCATAATTTTAACCATCATTTTCGCCCTTCCCTTTTTACTAAATAATAACTTTAATATATTGTCTAGGCTGATTATTTCCTTACAAACACACTAATCAATTAATTAATATTTCATCATTTTGTCGTAATTATTGGATATGTTACTAATTTCGACAATAATTTTTCATAATTTAAGCCCTCCTTATCTCCTTCCCCATTACATATATAATAACTTTGATATATTGTCTAGGCTGATTATTTTATTAGAAACACACCAATCAATTAAATCACATTTCGTCATTTTTCGTAATTCTTGAATATGTTACTAATTTCGACAATAATTTTTTATAATTTAAACCATCCTCGTCGCCCTATCTTACTAAAAAATTACTTTGATATATTGTCTGGGTTGATTATTTCATAAAAAACACAACTATCAATTACATCACACTTCACCATTTTTCTTAATTCTTGGATATGTTACTCATTTCGACAATTATTTTTAACCCACATTATCAACCCACACTGCTAAAATAATAACTTTGATATATTATCTGGGATGATTATTTCATTTCAAACACACCAATCAATTAACTGTCATTTCGTCATTTTTCATAATTCTTGGATATGTTACTAATGTCAACAATCATTTTTCATCATTTTAACCCACATCATCGCCCCACTTACTAAAATAATAATTTTGATATATTGTCTGGTCTGATCATTTCATTGCAAACACACCAATGCATTAAATAACATATCATTTTTCATAATTCTTGGATATGTTACTAATTTTGACAGTTATTTTTCATAATTTAAACCATCCTTATCGCCCTCTCTTACTAACATAATTACTTTGATATATTTCCTGGGCTGATTATTTTATTATAAACACACAATCGATTAACTCACATTTAATCTTTGTTCATAATCCTGGATATGTTACTAATTTCGAGAATCATTTTTATAATTAAAACCCAGATTATGCCTCTCCCTCCTATTTATATAATATATTTGATATATTGTCTGGGCTTATTATATCATTACAAACACACCAATCAAGTAACTCACATTTCATCATTTTTCATAATTCTTGGATATGTTACTAATTTCGACAATAATTTTCATAACTTTAACCTACTATGTCGCTCCCCCTTACTTAAATAATAACTTTGATATATTGCCTGGGATGATTATTTCATTACAAACAAATCAATCAATTCTGGGTATTCTCATAGTATATATGTTTCACCTATCTTATCCAATCCCGGGTGACACCGCATATTCTGCTAATATATATCATTCACCTATCTCATTCGATCCCGGGCGATGCTAGGTATTTTGCTACTATATGTTTTTGACCTATCTCATTCAATACTGGGCGACGCTTTCTGATAGTATATATTTGCACATCTCATTCAATTCCGGGACTGACTTCATATTCGCCACCCCACTGTTGAAAATATACATTAAATAAAGTAATGTTTTAATCATAAACTGTTTCAGCCATTTCCGGGACTGACTTTATATCCCCAACCCACTGATAAAAAGATACATGAAATAATGTAATGTCTAAATAGTAAACTGTTTCAGCCATTTCTGGAACTGACTTATAACCCCACCCCACTGTTGAAAATATACATGAAATAAAGTAATGTATAAATCATAAATTTTTTCAGCCATTTCCGGGACTGACTTCTTATCTCCTATCCTACTGTTAAAAATATACATTAAATAAAGTAATATCCCAAACGTAAATGGTTGCAGCCATTTCCGGAACCGACTTCATATTTCCCACCCCAATGTTAAAAATATACATTAAATAAAGTAATGTGTAATGCGTAAACGGTTTCACCCATTTTCGGGACTGATTTAATATCCCCAACCCCACTCTGCCCCCTTAAGTAGACACTTTATTAAATCTGCACACTAACGTACTGTACTTACAATAACCCTTATCCCTGAGTTGCTTCCGGGCCTTGATAAGTGGTGACCACCTTGTAAAAATATACATATATATATATATATATATATATATATATATATATATATATATATATATATATACATGAAATAAAGTAATGTTTAAATCCTTAACGGTTTGAGTAATTTCCGGGAATGACTTCATATCCCGTAACCTACTGCTTAAAATATACTTGAAATAAAGTAATGTTTAAATCATAAACTGTTTCAGCAGCTTTTCGAAAGTAATACATAAAAACATTAACATGGTTAGAGATTAGGCAACCATTGTTTCAACATGAATGTCTGAGTGTAGTATCAGTTTCAGAATTCCAGTGACTTAAATCCACCCCCCTTTTTGGTCTTGGTTAATGGAGATGAAATCCTTCATTAGTATTTTTGTTATTGACCAGAGTGCCCCTTTTGGGGAGCTGATATCCCTCTAAATTTTTAACCGACCTCATGTCCAATTCCGCTCTTGTGGGGAGGCAAGTAAACAAAAAAAAATATTCAGAACGGACATTTTCCAGGGCATTTTATAATTAATCAGAAGTGACATTTCCAGGGCATTTTGTAATTAAATCAGAAATAACTTTTCCAGTTACTTTTTAAATATTAAAACTTTGTTACATTAAAAATAGTACCTATTCACAATGCCTCCCCACGGGGATGATTTAGACACCAGGGTCGTTTTTTAACGTGGAGAAAAAATTGTCTTAGTCGTAAAGGATTTCTCTTCCACTGAGAGAGAAGAAATTGAAATATAGCACCTGAAGAACAGATACGGTATTTATTTGCTCCCCCACTGAGCAAATTAGGCACAAAGCCGATTTTTAATGTGAGGAGTGAAGGGGAAATGGGGACCAACTCCCCGGGGAGTAGGGGAGCTGGATAGTGAAAATTGGTATGAAGGGTTGCCCCTACATTGACCAAGGTCTTATCCGTGGGGTCGCCCCCACATAGGGTCTTTGCTTGCAGTATCTGCCGGAACAGATACTACACTTTGATCTTAGCCAAAAGGCCAAGAAAGACAAATCATTTTTATTAGCTTTGTCTCAACAGCGACACCAAATTTTTTTTAAATATTTTTCCTTTTCAAGGGTTGATAAGCTTTCCCTTTTTTGGGATGCATGATAATGGACAGAGCGATAAATAAGCGTAATAATGATGATGATTATTAGAAACAAGATTCAATGATATTCAGTCCAATTCGTATAAATTGTTTGAAAACCAGTTGCTGTTGATAATAATATTATAATGATTTGTCTATTTCTTTTAATTTACATTACAAACAAGTTGTGATTCAGTATTTTAAGAAGTTTTACTTAAGATATCGTTAGAAAATGATATTTTGTCCAACTTTTCTTAATTTTCATTTTCAAGAATCGTTGCTTAATCTTTTTTTAATATTTGTTTTAATTCTTTAGATTTTGTCCATTGTAAGATTCAGTCAGATTGGAAAAAATATGCTTGTCCTCTTCGTCAACCATCTGGCTGGCTGACGAGAGCTGAACATTATTTACGTGTTACCATTAACGGTTTCCCGTTGTGTTGGGCTTGAAACCGACGGTACCAATGTTTTTCTGAACTTCTGTATAATTAATAAACAAATATTTAGCTCTTATATCGAAAAAGTTTTTCTTTGTAATCGAGCACTTTGTCGGAACTCTTTCCCCAAAATAAGTAAACAAATACATAGCCCCAGCTAGGAGTGACAGTTGAACACCAACAGCCCGACGGTCGAGCACTCTAGAGAAAGAAACCCACATCACAGAAGAAGGCTTCTCAGCAACCAGCTATATACGAGGATTCTCCTAACAAAAATAGAAGAGGTCATCAAGAGGATGAGATGGAAAGTTTTGAATGAGGTGAGCAACCAGGAGAAGACAGGAAAAAACTATTTTGGGTTAAAATCAATTAAATACCCAGGAAAAATAGACGAATTAGATAAATTTGAAAAGGACTTATTGGACATTATTCCAGCATTAGAGTTCAAATACAAGCCAAACAAATTCCAGAGCCAACGATATTAAGAGATTAAAAAGGAATAATAACGCAATAGTTTTCTCTGATAAAACCAAAAATTTATACAAAATGGACAAAGCAAAGAAAACCCAGCTGACGTTAAACGCAATTAACGATAAATACCAAATAGCAAAGAAAGAAACATACAGATCTATTAACATAGAAGCCACAGAAGTAGCTACGAAATTAGGCATAGAATATAGAACTAACCGCCTAGCTAAGAGAAAAGCGTTCGTAACTTTAAAAGACCATAAGGAAAACTTTGCCAACAATCCATCCTGCAGACTTATAAATCCAGTCAAAAGCGAAATAGGATTAGCCAGTAAAGCTATTATTAAAGAAATAGTCAAGAATATATAATAAGTAAAACCAACCTCAACCTATGGGGGAATATGCAGTCAGTGTTAAAATGGTTCAACAATATAACCGACCCACATAGATGCAAATTCACTCAACTAGATATCACAGACTTTTACCCCTCCATTACAAAAGACACACTAGAAAAAGTATTGAATTTTGCATCAAAATACAAATAAAAATTGCAATATAGAAATAGAAACCATCATGCATGCTAGACAAACCCTCTTATTCTATGAAGGGAAGACCTGGGTAAAAAAATCAAACCCAGAAGACCCATTTGACATGGCAAGGGGGCCTACGATAGTGCAGACATCTGCGACTTAATAGGCTTATTCCTACTAGAGACTCTAAACAAAAAATTCCCAGACCATACATTTGGCCTGTATAGAGACGACGGCCTTTGTCTCTCACGCGATCACAATGGGATTAGCCTAGATAAGCTTAGAAAGGATCTAACCAAAACTTTTCATGAACTAGGTTTTAAGATAACTATTAGCACCAACATACACGAAGTGGACTTTCTAGACACAACTCTAAATCTAAATAATAAGACACATAGACTCTTCCACAAACCCAAAGAGACACTCCGGTACATAAACAAAGAATCCTGTCACCCCCCCCCCACGGTTTTCAAAAACATGGTTGCCAATATTAGCAAAAGAATCTCCATACTCTCATCAAACGCTGACATCTTCAACCAAACAGCCCCATATTACAATGAAGCGCTCCAAAAAAGCGGATTCATGGAAAGCATCAAATACCAGCCAACCCAAAATCGGCTAACAAAAGACAAGCGCAACAGGGGGCGGAACATCATTTGGTTCTCACCTCCGTTTTACCTCAACGCAAAAACACGAGTAGGACACCTGTTCCTGAAACTGCTAGACAGAAATTTCCCTCCACAACATAAGCTGCACAAACTGTTCAATAGAAACACGATTAAGGTCAGCTATTCCACCACTCCATCAATAAAAAAGATCATCGCAAAGGAACGCAATGAAAATGAAATTGAGGGCTGTTCTTGCAGATCCAGGGAAGATTGCCCTTTAGAGGGAAAATGCAAGGTGAAATCCCTCGTATACGAAGCGACACTCACGCATGAGACCAGTGATAAACCAAAGACATACATAGGGATGACGAAAGGGACGTTCAAGCAAAGACGAGGCTAAAGACAGCTTTAGCCGCCCGAGTATCGCAGCTTAAAGACAAAGGAACACAATTCAGCATCAAATGGAGGATCA
Source organism: Euprymna scolopes (assembly GCF_053919585.1). Lineage (NCBI taxonomy): Eukaryota > Metazoa > Mollusca > Cephalopoda > Sepiida > Sepiolidae > Euprymna > Euprymna scolopes. The sequence goes on from NC_136526.1 coordinate 67,407,863, forward strand.
TTGAAAGAAAACCAGCATACTCACCAGCCTCAAAACGATGCCCGCTTTGTGACGCGGAGAAGTACCACATCATAAAGGCTATTAATGATCCTCAAAAGACCTGTTTGAACGTACGCAGTGAGACACTCAAAGAATGTCTGCATAGGAGACAAGCGCTACTAATAAACTGGGAAGGCAGAACAATAAACGAGGACCCCACCTAAAGGAGTTCTCCAAGACTATTCCAGATGCAGCCAACTTAACGCATAAACTAGTAAAGTGTAACGGACATTTAGACATTTGTCAGTATACATTAAGCATAAATATTTGTATATAAGAAGAAGAATAAGACTGCCTGAAATACATTAAACAGTTATATAGAAGAATTAAGAATTAAATTACACACCTACCCTCAACTATTATAATAATTAATACAAAAAAGGTTAAAAGAATAAATAAGATAGATTAGTTACCTCCCCTAGACCACTGAAACAAGGGTTATCTCTCCTTAACTGAAAAAAAGGAAAGGAAGTCTAATAAGATAAATTAATTACCCCTTTGCCCCAACAAAAATCAATAGAAGGCAGACCGGATACAAAACAAACAGTACATAATTACTAAAATGCATTAAATAAAAATGCATTAAATAAAAAAAAAAATTAAAAATTAAAAAAGCAGGATATTCATACTGGATTAAAATATAATACACAGAGATCGGAATAAGCTATAGTTAAATAAAAACATACATCATTATATAAACAAACAAATGCGGACCTGGAAAAATTTGCCCCGGGAGCAGAAAACAAGATGGCTGACGAGAGCTGAACATTATTTACGTGTTACCATGAACGGTTTCCCGTTGTGTTGGGCTTGAAACCGACAGTACCAATGTTTTTCTGAACTTCTGTATAATTAATAAACAAATATATAGCTCTTATTTTGAAAAAGTTTTTCTTTGTAATCGAGCACTCTGTCGGAACTCTTTCCCCAAAATACAGTAAACAAATATATATATATATATATATATATATATATATATATATATATATATATATTAGACCTCTTCAAAATTGACCTTTTTCTTCAAACATATGGAAACTGATATTATTCCCATTCTCCAAGGTCTAAATTAGCTAAATATACCAGTTATTGTGATCTTGGACCTTGGCTATGCCTGCCTCAAGAGCCATGTAATTTTATTGTTGACGTTTTTCAAAAACGCTGCAAAATATGGGATATTATGTCCTTATTTTCATTGTAGCTTTCCAGAGGTTGATGCTATAGCATTGAAAATGGTACCAAATGAAAGCTAATAAAATCTTCTTGCATATGGTAGTAAGCACAATAAAACGTCAACAATAAAATTACATGGCTCTTGAGGCAGGCATAGCTAAGGTCCAAGATCACAATAACTGGTATATTTAGCTAATTTTGACCTTGGAGAATGGGAATAATAGCAGTTTCCATATGTTTGAAGAAAAAGGTCAATTTTGAAAAGGTCTAATATATATATATATATATATAAGGTTTTGAAATGCTAGTATATATATATATATATATATATATATATATATATATATATATATATTTTATTACTAGCGAGGGAAGATTTCTGTAGTCTTTAAAATTTCAGGTGGTGGAGAGTCTAACATTTGGACTACTGATACCACACCCTAACTTAAACATAAGATAGGGAGTTTATGTGAATATGAAGTTTGTAAAGATCTTTATAATAAAAGATGCTGTAATAGTTTTGTTTTCTACTAAATTATGAAGCAATTGTTTACTTAAAACAGTCTTTCTAAATAATAATAATAATAATAATAATAATAATAATAATAATAATAATAATAATGTAATGTGTTCTAATCACATTATCTTGTGCGGCGATTCAGTTTCTTTGTTTAGTTGTTCTTTTCATAGCCATATCCAAGCGTTTTCATGAGTCTCATCTTTTGTCATTCTTATCAATAGTCCGTGTAGTTTTCTCTTCCCATTTTTCTTTTCTTGTCTTATCCCTTGCTTCTTTTTTTTTTTTTTAATTTTTTTTATTACATGTTCACCCCAAACCAGGCACATTGCCACTATGGTGTAGGGGACTACTATCAGGAGCAACCACTACTGGGGTACTATGTTGGGATTTGGGCAGCAAGATGTCCGTTCACGTTACACTTGAACTTCTGCATGTTAGTACAGTTGGTGAAGCAGTGACCTGGAATGGAATTCCAGAGTCTAGCGATTCTGGGGAAGAATCTACTGGAGTAGAGAGATCTTTTACATCTAGGGATCTCTACTGTGTGGGGGTGGGATTTAGCTACCTGTCGGGTTTGTTGAGGGTGTTTACATCGTGGGGGCACAAGTGTCTGCAGTTCGCCAGGGCATTCACCATTAAAATACTTGTAGAACAGGCAGAGGGATGCAACATTTCATCTATGGGACAGAGGCTGAAGCTTAGATGCCAGTTTAGGGCCTATCAGATTGGCGACTCTCTTTTGAACCTTGTCTAGGAGCAAGAGACTAGTAGCAGATGCACCAACCCAAATATGACAGCAATACTCCATACATGGGCGAATGGTGGCCTTATAGAGGTACAGGATACTTTTGGGTGTTAGTAGTTTTCTAGTACGGTAGAGAGAGCCTACCTTCTTCGCAGCGGCCCTGGCAATGCTTCAATGTAATTGTTCCAGCTCATGTTCCCTGTGAACGTTAGGCCAAACAGTTTGAAAGATGTACTCTCAGATAAAGAGTCACTGGCCATTGCTATTGGTGGCAGAGAAGGTTTCTTGTAATTATTGAAGGAAACCAGTTTAGTCTTGGCAGCATTGAATGTGACCATCCATTTTTGTCCCCATTCCACTACAGATTGGAGGTCATCCTCTAGTGTTTTTGCCATTTCTTTAGATATGTGTTCATTTGTTTTCCTGTCATGCCTGTTATAGAGTGTGGTGTCATCAGCATATATACCCATCTCAGAGGCAATTTTGTTGGGGAGGTCATTAATGAATATCAGGAACAATAGAAGTTCAAGGATAGACCCCTGAGGCACTCCCGCATTTATATCATATTGTTTAGATGTCCGACTGTCGAGGACAACCTGGATTTTTCTCTTATCTAAGAAAGATTTCATTATGTTAAGTATTCTACCAGTGATACCGTATGATCTAATTTTCCTGAGGAGACTTTCATGCCATACCCTGTCAAAAGCCTTAGATATATTTAGAGCTACCGCTCTGCCCTCCCCTGCTTTGTCCGCTTTGTATATACGTTCAGAGATTACAGTTAGGATGTCTGCTGTGGAACGGGCTTGTCTAAATCCATATTGTTGGTCGGTCAGAAGTTTAGCATCTGTAAGGTGATGGACTAGAGCATTGTTAATTATAGTTTCAAATATTTTGGCGAAAAGTGGGAGGAGGCTAATAGGGCGATAATTTGATGGGTCAGTTCTTTCGCCAGAATTCTTGAATACTGGTATCACAGAAGCAGTTTTCCAACAGCCCGGAAAGCAAGATTCCTTAAGGCATTTGTTGTAGAGTTTGTGAGAGAACTGGAGCTACTTCGGCGGAGCACTTTTTTAATAACACAGCTGGGATGAGATACTAGTTGCGCAAGTAGAAGTAAACCATTGGGGAGAGTGGGGCTTGCTATAAAATTTCCGCATGGGAACATGTGCTTCAATTGCCGTTTTGAACCATTCAGTGGTCTCATTTGCGCACTGTTCAGCAGGAAGAGAAAAAATATTTCCCCATGGGGCATCTCTGATAAGATCTCTGATGGCTTCCCAGTCAGTCTTTTTTATAATATCTCGTTGTTTTGAGCACTGTCTCTTCAGTTTTGGGTCCAGAGTTTAGGGCGATTTCGACCATTATCACTGCATGATCAGCGTTCCCGAGTGGGCTGTCAGCATTTGTTGTACAATCATCGGGAACTGTGGTCAGAAATAGGTCTAGAAGTAATGCGTGGTTTTCTTGCTGGTCAGGGAAATGGGATGGAAACGTAACCATTTGTGATAGGGAGTGAGATATAGCGAAGCTGTGTTGTGCTGCCCGCTGCATCTGTGTAAGTAGAAAATCCAAGCCAGTTTTTGTGGTGGACATTAAAGTCACCAAATACATGTACTTGTGTGCTAGTGTCGAGGGAGAGTGCTGTGTCTATGCTGTCAGAGACTTTGTTTATTATGGTGCAGTCCTGGGTCGAGGGAGAGCGGTAGAGAAAATAAAAGTAGCTAATGTTGTGTTGTATGTTAAGTCTAAAGCACATAAAGGCTTGATCGTCCAATTCTAGGTTTGTTTCTCTAGTCAAGGGGAGGGTGTCACAAATGTAGACTCCAAGTCCGTGCATATGTCTGTCAGAGTCCTTACGGCAGAGTGGGAGATAGCCAGCCATGTTAAAGTAGTTAGAGGGGATGGAGGAGTGTAGGTTAGTCTCACGTAGTGCTAAGATATCCGGGGTATTTGTTAAGAGAAATGCTTCAACATCAGCTAAATTAGTTCTAAGTCCACGGATGTTCGTGAGTGCGAGCCTCAAGGGAGGAGGCAAGTTGGATTTGTTTGTCCCTAAGCCTGTTTAAGCTTATTTTCTTATTGTACTGTCATCATGTTTTTAAAGAGTTTCAGTTAGGTAAGGGGGAGCTGAACAAGAGGTTATGCAGGGTATCAGACATGCAACAAAAGTAGACCATTAGCTGACCTTTCTTCAACTAGGACTGTGGCCTCAGGAAAGCCCATTCTCTGTTATCTGTTTTGTTCATTTTTTTTTTCAGTGTCTCTTGCTGCAGTAATTATCCTTTCTGTGTTATGTATTTTTCTAATTCTTTTTTTGTATCATTCACACAGTCTTCTATATAAACCCTCTTCCTCCATCTTTCTTTTTCACATAGAGTTGGTCAACATCATCCTTTGAGTGTAGTGCATTGTGCATGGTCATGAGTTTCCTGATCTTCTGGTCAAGATACCTCAGTTCTTCTTTGATCTAACCTATGAACAGTCTGGAGTATGTTACTAATGACATTTGTTTATTTTTATTTTATTTTTTTTTTTTATTACATTTTCACCCCAAACAAGGCACATTGCCACTTTGGTGTAGGGGGCTACTATCAGGGGAAACCACTACTGGGGTACTATGTAGGGATTTGGGCAGCAAGATGTTGGTTCACGTTGCACTTGAACTTATGCATGTCAGTACAGTTGGGGAAGCAGTTACCTGGAATGGAATTCCAAAGTCTAGCAGTTCTGGGGAAGAAACTACTGGAGTAGAAAGATCTTTTACATCTAGGGATCTCTACAGTGTGGGGGTGGGATTTTGCAGCTTGTCGGGTCTGTCGAGGGTGTTTACGTCGTGGGGGCACAAGTGCTTGCAGTTCATCAGAGAATTCACCATTAAAATACTTGTAGAACAGGCAGAGGGATGCAACGTTTCGTGGATGGGACAGAGGCTGAAGCTTAGATGCCAGTTCAGGGCCTATCAGATTTGCGACTCTCTTTTGAACCCTGTCAAGGAGCAAGAGACTAGTAGCCAATGCACCAGCCCAAATATGACAGCAATACTCCATACATGGGTGAATGGTTGCCTTATAGAGGTACAGGATACTTTTGGGTGTTAGTAGTTTTCTAGCACGGTAGAGAGAGCCCACCTTCCTTGCAGCGGCCCTGGCAATGCCCTCGATGTAATTGTTCCAGCTCATGTTTCCTGTGAATGTTAGGCCAAGGAACTTGAAAGACGTACTCTCAGATAAAGAGTCATTGGCCATTGCTACAGGTTGTAGAGAAGGTTTCTTGTAATTATTGAATGAAACCAGTTTAGTCTTGGCGGCATTAAATGTGACCATCCATTTTTGTCCCCATTCCACTTCTGATTGGAGGTCATCCTTTAGTGTTTCTGCCATTACTTTAGATATATGTTCATTTGTTTTCCTGTCGTGCCTGCTATAGAGTGTGGTGTCATCAGCATATATACCCATCTCAGAGGCAATTTTGTCAGGGAGGTCATTTATGAATATCAGGAACAGTAGAGGTCCAAGGATAGATCCCTGAGGCACTCCCGCATTTATATCATATTGTTTAGATGCCCGACCGTCGAGGACAACCTGGATTTTTCTCTTATCTAAGAAGGATTTAATTATGTTAAGTATTCTACCAGTGATACCGTATGATCTAATCTTCCTGAGGAGACCCTCATGCCATACCCTGTCAAAAGCCTTAGATATATCTAGAGCTACCGCTCTGCCCTCTCCCGCTTTGTCCAGTGAATGGTATATGCGTTCAGAGATTACAGTTAGGATGTCTGCTGTGGAACGGGCTTGTCTAAATCCATATTGTTGGTCGGTCAGAAGTTTAGCATCTGTAAGGTGCTGGACTAAAGCACTGTTAATTAAGGTCTCAAATATTTTGGCAAAAAGTGGGAGGAGGCTAATAGGGCGATAATTTAATGGGTCAGTTCTTTCGCCAGAATTCTTGAATACTGGTACCACAGAAGCAGTTTTCCAACAGCCCGGAAAGCAAGATTCATTAAGGCATTTGTTGAGGAGTTTGGAGAGAACTAGAGCTACTTCGGCTGAGCACTTTTTTGGATAACCTGAAACTCTTGCAAGAATCAAAAAGGAACTAGAAACACTAATATACAAAACCAGAATCTTCAGCCATGATATCCAAATGGAATTTGGTATGGAAAAGTGTGCACTGCTAGTTATAAAAAAGGGAAACTGGAGGCAACAGAAAATATACTTTTTATTAGGTTTCTACTATATAGTTTAGTTTCTAGGAGTTTTTTGTACTTATGTATTCCTTTCCGATTTTCTCTTTTATTTCTGTTACTTTGATGGAGTCTGCTTCCAAAACTCCCAAATATTTGTAAGTGTCATAATCAACTAATGCCCTCATCTCTGCTTGATTGGGTAGTTCCATATTTTCTGTTGCCTCCAGTTTCCCGTTTTTATAACTAGCAGTGCACACTTTTCCATACCAAATCCCATTTGGCTATCATGGCTGAAGATTCTGGTTTTGTATATTAGTGTTTCTAGTTCCTTTTTGATTCTTGCAAAAGTTTCAGGTTATCCATATACATTAGGTGGTTCATTCTTTTATCTGTATTAGTGAACTTGTATCCAACTTGGCACTTCCTTAAGGAGCATCATGACTATGATAAACAGTAGTCGTGATAGGGAATCTCCTTGGGAGATACCTCTTTGTTGTTAGTTGTCAGTCCAAGTTTCCATGTTCTCATTGCATTTTCTATAAAGTTGATAATCTTGTATGGTATTTTCTATTATCCACATTTGAGAGACCCTGTTGTACGCTTTCTTGTAGTCGATCCACATCATAGCTATATTTTTTTTTTGCTTTTTAACTCTTTCAGGATATTTTAATCTATGTATAGTACATCATATGTTTCTCTTTTTCCTTTTTGGCATCCTTTTTGTTCCTCTGGAAATTGTCCACAATTATTAAGAGAATAGTAAATTTGTGCTCTCACATGTACTATTAACATTTTCCAGATGATACCTAAGCAAGGGCTGTAGTTGCTGGGGAGCGGTTTCTTTTCATGTGTCTTTTTGTATCAGTGTGGTTCTATCTTTAGTTATCCATTCTAGCAAATCTTTTCAGATATTGTTTGGAGGGTGGGGTATATCTTTTCAGGTTTTGAATTAGCCTTTCATGTAGTATTGTGAATTTTTTGTACTCAAACAAATAGTGCAAAAATAAATAAACTGCAATACTTGAAAGCAGAAATCACAAAATTCTATGGGAGATGAACATACAAACAGATAAACCCATCCAAACAAGAAGACCAGATGTCATAATAGTTACCAAGCAGGAACAATTCTGCCAGATCATAAATTTTGCCGTTCCAGCAGGCCACAAGATGGAGAAATGAAGCAAATATACGGAACTCCAATGACACCTAGTGAGTGACGTCACTAAATTTGGCCGTTCTGTGTCCTGGTTGATCTCTTAGTGCTCGGCAGTCACTTTGGTGAAGACCCTGAGTGTTGAAAGGTCGTGTCCAATGAATTACTACTCCCCTCATGTTGTTAAAGATTGAGAGGGCAACTTGCCCGGCATCGGTTGCCAAGGGCTGTATCAATAGGTAGTAGAAGTCATTCCAGCAAAAAAAGAAAGAACAACACTTCAACAACTGGTATTTTGGATAACAATAATTATTTGTAGAAAATAAAAGATTATAAACTGATTTTTCACAAGTCTAAAATTAGGCCCTTATCATTCATGTCTGGACAAGACCCCTTTGTGAAGTTTGGTGATTTTCAAGTTTTAGTCTTAAGTCTGTGGGTTAGTCTTTCAGTGCTGTGGTGTGGGGAGCAAAGAGAAGTGTCTCAGTCCAGTCTGGTTGAGCCTCTCTCTGACTTCTGACTCTCTCTCTGTTTGGCTCTCTGTCTTCTTTGTGACTGTGTTATATCAAGAATCTGGGGCCATAACTGTCTTTCTTACCAGTAGAATTTAACTTCCAATTATTGATAATATTGTTCTAACTTCTTGCCATGTTTACTGGTTCTCTTCATCGGGAATGGTCAGCAGATTTACCATGTGCTCTTTCTTTCCTTCTTCTGCATGAGACTCAATCTATTACTACTACTCTGAAAAAAGTTTTCCTCTCACCATTCTAGTCTATCCCTTAAAATCACACAAATGTGTTTACTTGTTATCAAAGTCTCAAACCTCAGAATAGTGGTTAATGGCAGTATTTTAATTAATGCACGGTGTGTGTGTGTGTGTGTGTGTGTGTGTGTGTGTGTGTGTGTGTGTGTGTGTGTGTGTGTGTGTGTGTGTGTGCGTGTGTGTGTGTGTGTGCGTGCGTGCGTGTGTGATTTTTAGTTTACCATAAGCAATCCTAACATATTTTGAAAAACGCAGTCAATGCCCCGCTCCCGTTCCTGATATCAATTCAAAATTTGGTTTATGATGACAAAAAAAAACAAAAACAGATGGCTAATTCAGTGAAATGTTTTAGCATATCTGGACAAAGGGCTATTACATTTTGTCAACAATTTTATTGCTCCATGTCCCCAAGACAGATAAAATCTCTCCATTATCGAATCTATAATTATTTTTTATTGCTTAAAATAACTTAGAGGTTCTCTTGAGAAGAAACAGGTCAATTCTTATCGAATCCCCCTCTTTTATGAGCACTTAACAGTTTTTATTCTTCTCTTTCCTTTCCCTTTTTCTTTCTGCCCTTCTTTGTCTACTTTGACATTTGTGTCCATTGCATATCACCCTTTATTTGATTTTTCCAACCTGCCAATATTGTCATAAAGTCCAGTCGAACTCTTAAATATATTGACTCTTTATTGAAAACCCTAACTTATATCAATTTCACTAAGGAAAAAATTATTTTAGCTGGTGTTTTGTCTAATTTCTATCAACTTTTATTACACGTTTTTGTGATGCAATATTTCATGAGGTTTTGTCAAATTTATGTTATTATCATTCAATAAAAGTTATTGTGGCTTAATATTTCAGGGTGTTTCATGCAATTTCTTGCAATTAAATTAGAAAACAATTTGTTGTAAATTATCATCAGAAAACATGATGTTGTGGTTCAATATTTTATGAGGTTTTGGTACAATTTATATTAATTTTTTATTGTAAATGAACATCTGGTATCTATGTATGCCATCAATTTTATTAAAAACTTTTTTATGAAGTTTTGTTCAATTTCTATCAATCTTCATTATATAAAATAAGTTATGATTTTTTCCAATGAACTCATCCATGGCTCAATATTGCATGAGGTTTCTATGAATTATTATTGCAAAAGCAGTTGTGGTAGGCCAATATTGTATGAGGTTTTGGCAAATTCGTATATATCATTATTTAAAACCAAGTTGTAGTTTAATATTTCAGGATATTTCGTCCAATTCCTATCATTTCCATTAGAAAACAAATTGTTGTAGTTGAACATTTATTATGTTTTTCTTAATTCATATAAATTATATTAGAAACCATGGTACCGTAGATTGATAAAATTTAAAAATGCTTTGCCTGGATTTTATGAATTTCCATTAGAAAACAAAATTTATTTTATCATGGTTTTGCCATTTGATTCTTCCAAAACTGTGACTACTACCTTTATCACATCCAAGCAATGTTAAACAATAAATACGGTTAATTTAGCACTTGATAAATGGTTAACAGTGAATGAATTTGAAAGAAAGATTATTTTAGAGATTAAATTTCCAAGAACTATTTTTTACACATGCCAATATATAAAACAATCTTTAAAGGATGATGTTGATGGTGATTCTCAGTTTATACTAATTTCTAATATTCTAATAACAAATTATTCTGGCTTATTTTTTATGGTATTTTTTTAATGGAAATTGCTCTAGACAAGATGTGAAGCCACTTGATGTAAGGAGCTAACAAGAATGAAAGATAATTATCGCAAAAAGAGATGTCTATTGGCTTTAGTTTTAAAAAAGACTAAGGTTATAAGTAGGAGGAAAACAGTCAGCAGTAAGAGTGTTCCACAAGTTTGCAGTTCTTGGAAAACTTCTACTGGAATAGGAAGCTCTTATTACAATGTTGTGGGGAATCACCCTCCAAATGGACTGTTCTATCCATTATATAAACCATAGACCTTTTGATCTCAGGTGTGGATTAAACACTAGAGCGACCCTCGCCTGTTCGATGACGTTTACTACTCTTTTGTAACCTTTTTACGTTGTTGTTCCAGTAATACATTGTTTAAACTCTATTCCGTTGTTCTGTTTTCTTTGTGGCTTATTGCAAGTCATAACATACAATGAGGTTTCAAACCAGTGAATTGATGAAACTAAACGAGCTGAAACAAAGGAAGCAGGGAATAGATCAGACAATTCTGAAGAACACATACCATAATAATATTCATATAAAAAAGACTGAGACTAGCAATATCACATCTGTGCAAGAAAGGATACAGGAAAGAAGGTATTGGGCTAATTAAATTGCAGATACGTTTCTTCATCTTTTCAAGAACTCACAAATAAAACAGAGATTCACCAGCACAAATATGACAATAATACTCTATACATGGTTTGATAATAGATCTGTAGAGAAAGAAAATAGCCTCATGGTGTGAGAAAATGCTCAGAGCGATAGAGAGAACCGACTTTACAAGAAGCTGTTTTGTACAACACATGATTTTCTATTATAAAAACGTTCTTATGGCTTTTATACTTTATTCAATTTATATCGATTACAATAATTAGAAAATAAGTTTTGCACAATTTATATTCATTTTTGTTAAAAAAAAAAAAAAACAAGTTGATCTACCCTTAATGCTTTATTTAATAAATATTGAAACAAAATCAGGAAAAGATGGAATTGCAGAAAAAGATTTCTTCAAAGTTTATAATATGTAGGGAATAATGGACAATCACGAACTCCCCTACTATTCAACAATCATGAGATCGCTTGTATGGCAACCAAGAAAGCTAACCTGCCTTCCCGGCGGTTCACTTCCACCTCCACCTTAGACCCTTCAAACGACTCCCTCTCAAAATTTCCCTTTGCGGACAGAAACCAGACTTGTAGATCTGAAAATCACTCCTCCTCATGTCCATGATATCATAAAAGAAAAAAAACTAAACACCTCCAAGGCACGTGAGCCTGATTTCATCCCTGTCATACTAATTAAGAAATGCTCAGCTGAGCTAGTCCCTGTCCTCTCCAAACTCGTCATCAAATGCATTGCCAAGTCTTGCTTCACTGATAGCTGGAAAATTATCTCTGTGATACCAGTATTCAAGAATTTTAGTGAAAGAACTGATCTGCTGAATTATTGTCCTATCAGTCTCTTTTTTTCTCTTTGCTAAAATCTTTGAGTCATTAATCAATCGAGCACTAGTCCACCATCTTGTAAATATTAAGCTTTTTTCTGACCTGTTCTACTGCATATATTTTAATGGTCATCTCTGAACGAATACACCATGCACTGGATAAAACCGTGGAAGGTAGAGCTGTAGCCCTTGATATATCCAAAGCCTTTGACAAGGTCTGGCATGAAGAGCTTCTTGTGAAAAAAAATCCTATGGTATTTCTGGATGAATCAAATCCTTCCTAGACAAGAGAAAAATCCAGGCTGTCCTTGATGGCTGTATGTCAAAACAACATATTAATTATTAATGCAGGTGTGCCCCAGGAGCCAATACTTGGACTTTTATTATTCCTGGTATTCATTGTGTCTGAGATGGTTATATGTGCTGATAACACCACGCTCTGTAATAGACATTAGGGAAAAACGAATGTACACATATCTGAAGCAATGGCAGAAACCCTAGAAAATTACCTTTAGTCAGTAGTGGAATGGGACCGTAAGTGGATCATAACATTTAATGCTGCTGCTACTAAGCTTAATCTTCTTTCCTTTAACAGCTACAAAAAACTTTCTCAACCAACGATTGCCATTACAAATAACACTCTACCTGAGAGCCTATCTTTCAAACTTGGCCTCACATTCACAGGCAACATGAATTGGAACAAATACATTGAGGAAATTGCCAAGACTGCTGCAAAGAAGATGGGCTCCTTACCATGTTAGAAAATCTTTACAAAGTCATAATTCGCCTATGCATGAAGTATTGTTGTCACATCTGAGCTGGCGTATCCAAAAAATAGTCTCCAATCAAATAGGTCCTACATTGTTGGCCAAGCTGCAACCTCTGTTCCATCACTGCACTATCTCATCTCTGTACCTGTTGTACAAGTGCTCTGATGAACTGATGGCACATGTGCTCCCTCAACGTACACTCCTGACTAATCAGACAGGCAGCAAAGTCCCACTTCTTCACTGTTGAGGTCCCTAGATGCCAAAAAATCTACTGTAATAGTTTCTTCTTTCGAGCTGCTAGACTTTGAAATTCCCTCCCTGTTTCCTGCTTCCCTGACTGTACTAACATGCAGAAGTTTAAATGTTATGTGAACAGACATCTTGCTGCTCAACTCTCCCAAATCTCCCATTAGATATGATTTCAAATAGTAGCATTTTGTTTCAAGCGGCAATATATCTTGTTTGGGGTGAAAAACAGTTTAAAAAAAAAAATTCTATTTCTTTATTTCATTTCTTAATCTAAATGTAATTATATTAGAAAAATAATTTTTATCCAGTAATTGTGTGTCATGATATCTGTCTCAGTTTACACTGAATCTCATTTGGAAACTTCATTCCATATATTTTATTTTTATATGACAGTGTTATCGTTCCTTTATTTGATGATAGTGATGGTTGGAGTATCCGATTGAAATTAGTCATTACATGGCCCATTTATGAATATAGACCATATGTCATATTACAGGCTGATTTGTTATGAGATGATTGAACTTGAAACTAAAAACAATCAACAGATTGACCGCTTTAGTAATTTAAAAAATTGAAAGAATTTAAGAATTTCGTTTTTTGAACGTAAATCTATTATATTATAAAACTCAAATCGTTTGCTTGTTTCCGTTTCCGCTTTACAATGCTCATGTGTGAAGAACTAAAAACAAAGCCATAAGCAGAAATTATTTTTCAAAAATAAACAATATGAAGAAAACGTTTAAAATAATAAACGCTTTTTATTTATTTTAAACAATATATGTATACAACTGTTCAAAATTTTAAACCTTTTTTATTTTAATTTTAAACAAATATAAATAGAAGTTTTTATAATTTATATAGTCACACTATTAAATATCACTTAATCTTTATATAAACGCTAATTCGTTTTGATCGTTATCATCTTGACCATCCCATAAAATGAAAGTGGAATGTTTCATCCAAATGGAAAACAAAAAAAATTGGTGTCAGTGGTTAGGAAAACTCCTTTTCAACTATTTATTTATTACCTTGGAAAAGTCACTTCTGATTAATTATAAAAATGCCCCCGAAAAGTCACTTTTCATTAATTGTAAGAAAAAATACTGCATTTTTTTTTTTTCAACTACTATATTTAACGTTATCAAATTTTAACATAAAAATGCCCTGGAAAAGTCACTTCTGATTAATTACAAACATACAATGGAAAAGTACCTTTTGATTAATTGCCAGGAAAATATTTTGTTTTTCAACTACTATATTTAATGGTACAAAGTTTTAACATAACAAAAATGCCCTGGAAAAGTCACTTCTAATTAATTAAAAAAAAATGTACAGGAAAAGTCACTTCTGATTAATTACAAAAATACCGTGCATGAGTCACTTCGGATTAGTTGAACAAAAAATTATCTATTTTCAACTATTTATTTAATACCCTGGAAAAGTCACTTCTGATTAATTACAAATATTCCCTGGAAAACTCACTTCTGAGTAGTTGTTACAAAAAAATGTTTCGTTTTTTCAACTATTATATTTAATGTTACAATATTTTAACATTATAAAAATGCCCTGGAAAAGTCACTTCTAGGTGCACCTATACAATGCACACTATATTTTTTCTTTTCTTTTTGTTTTTAAATTTTGTTCAACGGATTACATCCCTCTTATATAAAGGATTCTTCAGCCCCCCCCCCAGTTTGTTTACATGAATTTACATGTAATTATTTAAAAATGATACTTTTGCATTTAACGACCCATGCTGAAATAACGTTATTATTTAGAAACCTAATATTTAGCATGAGAGGGTAGGGTGTTTTGTAATAATTCTGCACTTTCAACTAACAATTTACAAAAAATATATTGTAAACTTTAATTTAATTTGAAAATACTATTTTTTAAAAATAGTGTGGGTCGTTAAATGCAAAAACACCTTTTAAAAAGTTGTAAATAAGTAAATTAAACAAATAATGATGGGAGGGGCAGACCGAACTTTTCTCAAAGTGAAAAGCCACAAAAAAAAAGGGAGAAAAAATAATAATAACAGTGAGGGGGAGGGCTGAAAAGCCAACGTCAAAGCAAGGCTGTAAATCGGTTCTGAAATGGGGGATCGACTTAGGACGTTGTACACAAAACTGAACTCCCTTCAAATCTTTAGATATTGATTTTTTTTTCAATATTTTTTATTATCTGGCAGCTTAATGTCCAATCGATAATAATCCGCAGAAATAGTTGAAGAAAGACGAAAAGAAAAAATTGTAAGGCGCTGCTGATTGTTCAGGTGCACCTACATATTTTTTTTAAAGTATTTTCTTTACTCAAGTTGTGCGTGATTAAAATGAGAACTTAATTAAAAAAAAACTCTTGTTTTGTGTCCCAAATTATTTATTTACAATTATTTTATTTGTATTTTTCATTGCAAGTTGGAATTGTTTTCAAACCAATATTTATTTTTCTAATGTAAAAAAAAAAAAAAAAAACTACTTGATCAATTTACATATTTAAAAAAAATATTTGGGTTTTTACGACTTAACCTAAAAAGAAAATCTACTTTTTTTTCTTTTTTTTTTTTTACACGGTGGTCACCACTTATCAAGGCCCGGAAGCCACTCAGGGATAAGGGTTATTGCAAGTACAGTACGTTAGTATGGAGATTTGAAAGTGTTTACTTAAGGGGGTGGTTCATTAGGAATTTGTTAACGTTGGACTTGAAGACATCCAAGTTGTAGTCAGGTGGGAAGCAGGCAGACGGAACAGAGTTCCACAGGCGTGCAGTTCTAAGAAAGAAGCTTTGTTCATGGAATCCATGTTTTGATTTAGGCACAGATAAAGAGTGGGGGAAATTTTTGACAGTGGATTCAGCTAGACGAGTGTTTTTCGTGAAAGATTGGCGAGGGGGGACCAGAGATTGGAGTTCAGACGAGCACCTGCCATGGGAATAACGATAAAACAAGGATAGGCTCGCAACGTCTCTTCTGTGGGAGAGGGGTTGCAGGGTAGAGAAAAGAGCATCCCCCACTAAACCACGAAGTCTATTTTGTACTCTGTCAAGGCATGATAGGCTGTTTTTGGCAGCTCCTGCCCAGATATGGCAACAGTATTCCATCCTTGGCCGTACTTGGCTTTTATATAGATAGAGAATTGCATCAGTAGTGAGATATCTTCTGGAGCGGTAGAAGGATCCCACCATCTTTCCAGCGACCTTGGCAACAGACTTGATGTACATGTTCCATTTCAGATCAGGAGTAAAGGTCAAACCCAGAAGCTTGTCAAAACATGCAGCCTCTCCCAGACGAGAGCCATCAATCCCAATTGATGCCAGGAAATATGGGGAGTTGATGGCCTTCGTCGCATAGGGTAGAATTAGCTGCAAAGTTCTTTACAAATAGTTTGGCCTTGTCTGATGCTGACGAGATGACCTCTGGTCCATTAATAATGGTTGGGATAGAACGCACACTTCTGTTCAGGATCCTATTTGTTATTTGCCAAAACTGGTGGGAACCAAGCCGCTGATCAGCTACTTTGGATTTAACAGACTGGACATATAGCTCTCTTGGGGGGTGAGATCATAAGTTCCAAACATTTGAAAAATATATAGAAACATTTCAATACGTGTGTGTGGTTTGGACTTTTCATTTTTTTTCTTTGTGATTTGCTTTGAAAAAGGTTTCACCGTTAAATATTACTTATTCAGTGAATTATTATTTCCTGATATTTTTAAGGCTGTTAACACACACAAAAAAAAATAATCCTAGGGTGGACCTGTGTAATGCACACTCCCTCCTATCTTTTTTTTCTATTCGTTTTTTTTTTTTTTCAATTTTTTTTTTTTTACACCCCTCTTATATAAAGGATTTTTCATTTAATCTATGAGCAGTGATGTTAAAACCTTTATTATTCAATGTATTCCGTATTGTTTTCACTGGTCGCCATGTTTGTTTTTGCACGTGTGTGCATTCAATTTTTGCACATTTATACATTAATTCTGTATGCTCACTTACACTTTTATACATTAATTCTGTATACTCACTATTCCATAGCTAGCTATAACATATACTGACCCAACGGGTCACGGGTAGTCTAGTAATTTATACATTTCAAGAAAATTTATCATAACACTAAAATGCATGCTTACACTTTGGTTTTAAAAATTAAAACAATAAATAATTAGCGACCAGGAATGATCTTGCTTGGTTTTCAATTGCATAAGCGATGTTTTTGTTTTTTAAACTCTATATCATATATTTTTGCTAAGGCATTAATTGCATTTCTTAAATTTTAAAGGTTTTTGTGATATTTTTGTATGACAAAACAATAGTTAACAAATATTTGACATTTGGTTGTTCTAGTGGATATGATATGAACAGTGGAAATTTTCTTTTTCCTTTTGGAAAATCCGATCTTTTCAAAAAATGGATAAAATTTGTTAATCGAAAAATTCAGTTCTTTGCATCAAACATTTAGAGGATTAATATACTTAGAAAAGAAAAAGAAACAAATAGAATTAGAATTTACATAACAATATACCAACTTACCCACCATACATTCAGAACAAATTTTAGAAAAATCATCTGATTCAAACAGATTTTGGAAAACTCCTAAAGCAATGGCAGATTGAAAAAGATGAATTACAAGATCTTCTTCCAACTGACATTATAACAGATTTTACCAAATTGACTGCGAACTGCTGTACCATTTGAATGAAAAAAAATTGAAGATTATATTCTAATTTATAGAATAGTCTTTGACCTTGAAACACATTTTTTATCTGTGAAATAATGTATTTGTATTGACTGTTACGTTATGGCGTTCGTCTGTTAGGATGGTTGCGATAATAAATAGATAAGATGAGAGTTAGGTAAACACACTGAAATTAAGCAATGTTGAACCTGGTCAGTACCAGATGGGTGACCAATTTGAGAATATCAGGCGCTGTATCTAAGAGAACAGTGACACCTTTCTGCAAGAGCTGCAAAAACCTAACGTCATCACCTCCCCTAATAGAGATATACATGCGACTGGAGACCACTTGTAAATTTCATATTCCCATGAAATTTTCTCCTTTGGAGGAAGCCATTAAACCTGACTAGGATTTGTGCTGCACTTTCATAGGTAAACATATGCGTTATTTATAAGACACAATTACAAGAAAATCAATGATAACGAAGGGCAATAACTTATAATAAATTATAACAAGGGGACATAACTATCACAAAATATCACTTTTTTAGTTGAGTGAACTTATCTAATTATTTAAGAAAATTTCATTTTATTTTTTATTTTTTTGTTAATGGGAGAATATAAAATCTATTTTTCTAAGGATGTAGGGAGCTTTATAGATCTCGTCTCTGTAGAGCCTTTATACATCTTTGGGATCTTTTTATCTCTGGTGTAAATCTGCAGGATCCACTCGTGTGTGATTCAGTATTTGGCTTCTTTGTCCATGTGGGTGATGCTTGGCTCTCAGATTTCTTTCTCTGACTAAGGTCTGGTGATGATGTGTTCTGAAATGTGTATAGTATTGGAATATTGCTGATGTGCAGTTCCCTTTGTGATGCAATTTCTTCAGATGTGTGAGGTTGGTCAGATTTGCCTTCAAGTATCGAGTTTTTTCTAGCTGGCCTGATATAATGCCTATTCCTTCGGCAGATTTACCACTTTCAGACTCAACTATGTCTGATCTTGGTGCCGCAGCAGAATGCTGAATGATTCCAGGCTCTCATAGCTTTGTTTTGCTGAACATAAACTTTCTGACCCGCATGTAGAGGTGAGTGTTGTCTATAATGCTGCCTGTCATAACAGTTCTTACTGTAATGCTGTTCTTGTCTGCTCAGTGCCAAGTTTCTGCTTGAATATTAGTGATGTCCATATTTTTTGGCCATTGAACAATCCTGCTGGAAAGTTGATGCTCACAGACATTGGTGTGGCTCTGTATGCCATCATCGCTAGATAACTGTTTTGTCTTGTTTCTTTTGCCTTTAGCAGTATTTTCTTACATATTCCGACCATCCTCTTGGCAAATCCATTTGATTTTGGATAATGTAGAGACGATGTCTTGTGTAGGAAGCTGTACAATCTAGAAAAGACTTTAAATCTTTTGCTCGTGAACTGTGAACCATTGTTCAAGTATAGAACTTCCGGTACACCTTGTTCTTCAAATATTGCCTTTATATTTTTGATGATGGCTACTGATAAGGTGGACTAGAGGCATTGTATGAATGGACTTCAGCTGTACCGGTCCAAGCAGATATTCTTTCCCAGCTATTGAGAATAAATCTGTGCTGACATGTTGCTAAAGGTAAGTAAGTGTTTCATGCTGGTGCATCGATTTGGCAAGAATATTTGGCTGATACTTTTGACAGGTGTGACAATTAAGTACTATATCCTCAATATCTTTATTCATTCCTACCCAGTATATAACTGAACGAGCTCATAATCTAGTTTTGTCAACTCCTTGATGTGATGTATCGAGTTCTTCCAATATACCTCTTTGCAGGGAGACTGACTCTTACTATTTTGAACCCAAATCACATCTGTAAAGTTTCAAAAAGGTAAGAGATAATATGGACAGTCAACTCGATTGGTAGACCAACTATATTTATAAGTTCTTTTAGTAATTCTCAACTCTGATATTCTAAACTGAAAAAGTTGGTTAAATAAGTTATCATATTGTGAACATTGAGATCAATTCTTTCAATGTGCTTTCTAGTTCTACGTGATACTCATGATATGATGTAATTGGTACTGTTTTTCCTGGATTATATTTCACTATAAAATCATATCCTTCGACTTTCAATAGCATTTTTGCAAGTCTTGGAGGTGCTCATGATAGGATTTTTAGCACTATTAATTCTAATAGCTTATGATCTGTGTGGTTATTTTCTGATGCCACACATAATGATGAAATCTCTCCAAGCCAAAAACGATGGCCAACTTTTACTTCTCGATGTTTGAGTATCAAGTTTCTAGGCCTGACAATGTCTTGCTTGCAAATGCAATGGCATCCTCCTAGCAGAGCTGCACCTATACCTGCACTTGATGCATCTACCTGTAGAGCACAATAGATTACTTTGGGTCAAAACATCGGAGTGTTGTATTTCCTCCAATCTCTTCTTTGATTTCCTCAAATATTTTCTGTTGCTGCGATGGCCACATGAAATCATTTTTTATAAATATCAAGTCACAAAGGGGTTTAGTCAAGGTTGTAAGTCGTGGTGAGATCTTGTTTAAGTAATTAATCAATCTTAGAAAACTGGTGAACCGTTTTACATCCTCAGGTGGTAGCATTTGTATAATCACTTCTAGTTTGCTAGGATCTGGTTTGATGCCATGTTTTGAAAGGATATGATCGAAAAAGGGTATTTCAGATGTCTTTACCACAAATTTTGCTGCGTTGAACTTGCAGATTTTGTCCTTTGCTTTAGTGCTTCACCATGATCACTACCATCTTCTTGGAATCCATATGTCATCCCATATAGAAATGTCATCCAATATAGAAATGTCATCCGATATAGAAATGTCATCCCATATAGGAATGTCATCCCATATAGAAATGTCATCCCATGTAGAAATGTTATCCCATATAGAAATGTCATCCCATATAGAAATGTCATCCCATATAGGAATGTCATCCCATATACAAAGGATATTTTTAAGGTCACCAAATTTCTCTTTCATGGCTGTCTGAAATTCATCTTGGGCACATTTTTATTTTACTACCATAAGGAAACCTGTTGAATATGTATCTGCCATATGGTGTTATAAATGTTGTAAGCCTTCTTAAACTCTAGTCCAGACTTAGGTGCCAGTATCCAAACTTGATGTCAACAGTTGTGAATCATTTTGCGCCGCAGCAACATCCTCATAATGTGGTCAACGCACTGCCCTGTTTAAGTCATGAGGTTTTAGGCATAGTCTGACCGAACCATTGGTTTTAGTTACACAAACAAATGAATTCACCCAATGGGTTGGTTCAGTTGCAGGGAATATTATGTCTTAGGCTACTAAGGAGCTCAATTGCAGTTTTAACTTATCTTTTGGAGTTATCAGGATTCGTTGAGTTGGGTACTGGTGGTATTTCTGAGTCCACATGAATGGTATATTCACCAGGTAGACCCTTTCTGGTCTCAACTATGCATAATGATGTTTCTATCTCCAAATCATTACCTTCTTTAATTAATTTAATGCTAGAATGAAGAGATCAACTATAAGAGTGTCTTCCACCATTTGGTCATATTCACACTGACTATTTGGCAAAGCCGTTTCAAGAACAAGTGTGCCGATTCGTCTGAATTTTGTTTGCACTGCAGCCATTTGTGTCTTGCTACACGAAAATTCGACCTTTGGTTCGCATACTGTCTAAAGTATTTAATGTATGTTTCAACAGTCCTTTCTTCTTCATGGCGAAAAACAGATGTGTAACTTATTTTTGTCCCTCGACACCAGCTCATAATAAAAGATATCTAAGCTTCTAGTCATTGTCACACATGGGACCCTCAAAATGCAGCCTGACTTGCCAAATAAATCTGTCCTTTGATTTGGCAAGGTTTGTACTGGACCAATCTATTATTGGGAGAAACTTGAGATGAAGTTGCCAAAATATTATGTTATGGTATAAAGATGAACACGTGTTCATTTTTTTTGCTTTTTTTAAATCCTTGTGAAGGGAAAACATATGTCATGGCTAATTCATTATTTCAATTCATTTCATTTTTGGTATAAGTGTGTCCTTAAATTCCGTTTCTAACACCATGTTACGTTATGGGGTTCATTAGACAGGATGACTGCGATAACTGGATAAAATTAGAACTAGGTAAACACATGCTTTATTTATATGACACCATTATAAGAAAATCAATAATAACTAAGGGCAATAACTCTTCTCAACTTCAAAGTTATAACAAGGGGACACAACTATCACAACATTGACCGAATCCTTCATGTCCAATGCAATGGAAATCCTATACCATTACCATCATGGTTTATATATGGAAATAATGCTAAACTTACAAAATTTAGCATGTTAGAAAAATTTCCAACCTACATCAAAAACGTAGTGCAAAAAGAGCCATACTTGATTCAATTTTAAACGAGTTACAAAAAAGACAAGATTATAAACCAAAAGACCATCCTTCATTTTCTGCAGATCTAATACGTCATGCCTTACTACTGCACTATATATCAAGGCAAGCTTACAAATTACTTCTGGAGAAATTTCCATTACCATCTTTTTCTTTGTTCAAAAAAATTCAAATGGGGGTGTGGGATCAATTAAAGCAGTAAAATCACTCTTGGAAAAAGGTTATCTTTCTGTGTTTTATTAGTTGATGAAATGTTGCTTCAAAAAAGAACACAGTTTCATGGCGAAGAGTATGTTGATGCAAATGAAAATCACGAGCTTTAAAAAGGAATAATAGTATTCATGATTACTGATCTAAAAAACAGTATCATCAGTTGTTTGGATGTAACAATAAATGGTGAGTGGCTTTCTCAGGAAATCCTAAAGTGTATTTTTCCGCTGATAAATTCTGGATCTTTGTTAGGCCTATTGTTGTAGACAATCACTCAGCCAGTGTGAATGCCTTTAATATTTTACTTGGTAAATTTGAACGCATTATATAACTCTTCCTAATTCTCCCCACAAAATATTTATTTTTTTTATTTTGTTTATTTGTTAAAAAATATTTGTAAACAGTTTACTGAACAAAAATAACTTTGTATTTCCTGCTTTTACATTTGACGTTAGGCAATAAAAGAAATCAGCCTGTAAATGTGACATATAGGGTCATATTTATGAGTAGGCCGTGATCATTATCAATCTTTTACCAGGATATTTTTTTTTTATATTTACATCATGCCCACTTTTGAAGTATTATTCAATGTTTTGCTTCATTTATTAATTTATATGAAAATTGAAATAAGTTGATATGCTTTGATGTGTTTTTATTATTTGATGTTTTATACACGTCCATTTGGAAATTAGTCCATATGTCTTTTATCTTTTTTAAATTGTTTGTATCTAATTTTTATGTTTTTTTTTTTAATTTGCTGCTGTGTTTAAAAGAATGGTGCCATCATTTATGTATAATGTTTATTGTTGGCTGCGAACGAATAAAGTCAGCGAGAGTCGTGAATGGTAAAGAGTGCACGAGAGTTGCCAAAAGTTGATCTCTCCAATTTGCTAACCAGCCACGTTCTGTTAATTTAAATTCCAGCCGATTAATATAACATGTTGGGACACCCACGCATCCTCAATTGCCACACCCATTCCGGGATTTTGCCTATGCACTCAGTCTAGCCATGCCCTTTATGGAACATGGCTTCCAGCTATGTAATCTATTTTCTCCTGATACGTCTGCAGGTGTTCTTACATCTGTTTCTGCATCAATCAGCTGGTTGTTATTCTTCCGGCCAGCTGAAGAGTCTCCTCATCCATCAACTGGGTAGTATCCTTCCGGTCAGGTGTTATTTCCAGTACCCCAGAGACAGATATTCAGCATTAGTATTTTAACTATATTAACATGGAAACCCAATAGAAAACTAAAATGTATGCATTTATATTTTATCATGATGATTAACTCAATCCTATTAAAATCTTTAATCTTTGGCTAAATTATTATGGAAAACCATTAGAAAACTAGTTCATTCGCATCATCAACCCCTGTCACCTAACTTTGGGTATGGGTTCGTAAACTATGATTTTCAAGCATCTTCCCGGTCCTTGGCAAACTCTTACAACTGTTCTCATGTAGTCCATGTTTTGATGATGGTCCTCATTGAGATAACGGTTGTCAGCCAAGTAGCTTCCTGATGAATATGACATTCACTACTTGATGTCATACATTCTCCCGTTGGAGGGCTGTTGATTCATTGAATTTCCTTGTTCACATTCTGTAATGTTAAAGTTTTTAAAGGAAGGGGTTGCTTTGGCTCTATGTCCAACCCCTTGAGGACCAGATATTGGTTATCATCTGATCTCTCACCTGAAACCTGCCCAGTTTGGTTTAACTGGCTAGGGGATATTGCCACCCCCACCCCCGCCGGGGCAATAACCTTCAAGGTTATGGAAACACACAAGCCTCCCCACCACAATGAGGTAGCAATACATGTAGGGAGGGGCAGGAAGAGGTAGCTTGTTGATATGCCTTAATGATTTTGGGGGATATTTTGCTCAATTTATATGGAAGGCCACTCGAAGAATATTTGGTATGCCTTTAATCTTGTGTCAGGATATTTTCGTCGATTTATATGGACGTTCATTTACAAATTAGTTGGTATGCCGTAGTCATCTGCTTTCTGACAACAAAAAAAAGTCCCCTTTTCCAACTGAACAAATGGTTAGATTGTTTCATGACAAACTGTACAAAGTTGATGAAACTGAGAAAAGCTTTGCAAATATTTTCCTAAAGGAAATCTTATGGGAGGAGGGGGCTACCGTTGGAGTGTGTAAGGATGAATCAACAGGAAATTATGATGCTGAACCTCCCTTCCCAATTAACTTTTTATTACTCCATCATGATATTATCACATGGATGGAAACAAATATTCAATTTCACATTTCGTATCTATCCTTAACGTGCAGAACTTGGACCATTTACATAATAAAACTTTATTTCGTCTTGGTGACCAAAAAAAAAAAAAGTATCATACACGGCATCCAGCAGCAGCTGTCTATATACACACTGTAATCTACATACTATGAGAAAGAGAGAAGGTAGTGTAGTGATGAAACATGTGGCGATAGGGATGCTTACCGATGGAGGCCGGAAGATAGTTTATTCACAGATGTTGGGAAAATATTTTTTCGTTATATTTGATTAAAATTAATACAAATATACGATAAGTAGATAAAATTAAACCGATTTGTTTTTAATTAACTGGAATTTCCACAGGCTTACGTTTTTTTTCTTCTTTTAAACGAGAAATATTTCTGGAGCAATGTGTAAACAATGTGAGAGAGGCGTTTGTACAAACTCGATGTTTTCAAATTGTTTTATTTTTTTCTTTTAATCGTGATTATAACCATATATTAGGAACTGAAGTCTTGGTGGAACCTTTTGGGAAGGAAACTCTGTTCCGTCTAGCCTTAAGGTCCCATGAAATATCTCGCCTATTCTGCTTGATATTTGTCCATGTTTAGATAAAGTTGCTAGTTTTAAATTAGATTTCTTGTCAGAAAATTAATATTCTAGTTTACGGCCTAATAGATATAACTTTGATGTTATCAACATTTTGACCATTTTATTGATATAATAATCATCAACTCCATTTTGGCTTTATTTGGATTTATTAAATTCTGTTAAAACTTATTTTCATTTGCGTAAATGTTCAAAGTTGTGCTATAGAAAGCATTTTCAAAACTTCAAAATATTTTTGATCTAAAAAAAAAAAAAATGAATAAAAATATGGCTGCCAGTAGCTTAAAACATTAAATGAAAATTTTCAAAGTAAATTAGAATTTTATTTTAAGACAATTAATAATCAATTTTATCCAAAAAGTGCTTGATTATTAATCAAGTGAAATGGGTCAGATCTTCCATGGATTATATTGCGGAAAATTTCTGCATAAAATAGAGATTTCAGTCTTGTTTACTTGAACCACCATTTTAAATCTCATAGATATTAATAAGCATTGACTTCCCCATGTAATTTGTGGTAGGAATGGGTCGTTCAACAGAATTCTTGTCACTTCAACGCTTCCGGCAATTGGCAAATGCCATAAGACACAAAGCCAAAATACATCTTTCATACTTGATTAACTAACTTTCTTGTTAAGCAGTTTATTTGGAGATGTATAATTAGAAAATTATCTTTTTAAATCCAATTCACAATATGTCCGAGTGTATTGGTCAAACATGCCAAAGTTAATCTAATATTAAAGGTGAAGAAATATTAAAGGTGAAGAAATGACACTCGTTTTCATTGGACAAATTAAAGCCTTGCTGCTTGCAATATTGTATAGAGATGAGTTGAGGATCTTTTTTACAAAACTTTATTCATTTCATATATATAAGCTTTAGAATTGTTTTAGTTGAATAAAAAATAAGTGCAGTTTGATGGCATATTGTTTAAAAAATAGAACTGTAAAGTTGTTATAAACACATTTGACCGTTTGTATAGAGGGGGATTTTTTGTTTACTTTAAATATGGCTATGTTAGTCCGTCATGTTTAAGTTTAACATTTTCATTGTTAAACACGCAACTGTGTCAGCAGCTGATGTTGACACATTTTATTTTAGATGCATTCAAGCATCTTTAGAAGTCCATCAGTCTGTCATGCTTTCCCGCAAATTTAATGGCCGCATATCAAAAATAGATCCGTCCTGGTTTTACTCGTGTTAAGTGGACAGAAAAACTGACTGTTTCTCGGTACATGTTTATTCGATAAAAAGATTTCCACTGGAAGTGAGATGTCTGATAATAAATAACATGAACTGGGTCAGTAATATCTTAAAGTCAACGTTAATGCTGTTGTAAATACATTATTTTTAATACTTTGCGTGTATGGAAATTTAATCTTGCTTGTTTTTATGCTGAGGCTAATCAATTTCAATTATGTTTTGTTATGCTGTCAAAAGTTCCCTCATGAATTAAGGTAAACATGTCAGAGCACATCTGCAGCAGCAGTTGTTTCTAACGTGGTTGGAATTAGACAATGTGGCACATGTTCAGATACATTTACAAACAACCTGGTTCAGAATTTCAATCTGAAATAAATCTTTTTTACGAGTGCGTGGGTGCACCCAGCAATCTCTTTCTTCCCTCAAGGTTTTATTTTCACCTTTCCTAAATTGGATTAAATTTGACTTTTTTTTAGTTTCTTCCTTCTAAAATATTTGCAAACATTTTTCTCATCAGATTGCAATGTTTCATAAACTTTGCTCAGCTTGTTTACGCATAATCTAGCTGGCTGTTCTGTTTTTTTTGTTTCAGCAGACCGAGACCCGGCCGCATACCTGGAGCAGTGAGCCAAGACAAAATAAGGTCAAAGCTTCCATAGGTTAGTAGGAAATCAGACTTTCCACAAGTGGCCAATTTCTTTGCTCTTCCAGTGATGCTGAATTTTGGAGATCAGCTGGTGATTTCAGGAAATGCAACGGGGTCCTAATTTAAATTTCTAAATAAATTACATAGATTCGAACTAAGGAGTTATTCAAGTGTTTTTGTTTTTGCATCATCGCCATTTAAAACAATTTGAATCATCTAAAAAAATAATTTCAGATGATTAAAATTTACAGAAGATTTTTTTTTTTTTGTTATGTTGTTTTTATTTTATTTAAATTAAAAACAATACTCACATTTAATTATAGTTCAAGTAAACTCTTTTTTTTTTTCTTTAAAAATGAGAAAGATTTCCAGTCGCAATTTGGTGATGCTCATATTTCAATACAAAAAAATTTTGTCATAGTTGTCATAGGTCATTAGTGTTTGTAGAAGAAATATTTTAACAGGGAAAATAAGAAAAACACCTTCAATTTTTCAATCCCCTTACCTTCTTTCCGGAATTAGAAAAAAAGTTGTGGTAATGATCAAAGTAAAATAGAAATGTGATAGGCATAGAAAACATATGTATCGGACAGAAGATGGTAAGATTCTTTATAAAGCAAAAGTATGAAATGTGTACCTTTTCTGCATCCTTTTAGATATTTATTTACCAGGGATGCAGAATGCACACATAGCAGTAGCTTTTGTGTGTGTGGTAGTGTTGGGGGCTACAATAAGGATCATAATTGGAAGAATAGGAAATACATATTAGCATGCAAATGTTTTGAAAAGCTCAGAAGATTCACTTCTTCCAGTGTCTCTTATGTCAAAGAATGGTAAATGACCAGTTCTCCTTCCAACTAGTTTTACAACAAGGCTTTCAGTAGACAACAATTTTCTCAGCAATTACATTTCCACTTTTGGTAAATTCGCTATTGTTTTTCACGTTTAACATTTTTTTTTATAAACAAAATTTCCAAAAACCATTGTTTTGTTTATGTGTTAAGTTTATATTATTTTCGTCTTGACCCTTTCTAACTTTTTTTTTTTTTTAATGATTGATGAACATTATTTCTCTCATACCATCTTAGCAATCATCTCCGGGCTTTAACTCCATCAGGTTTGTTAACTTTTTCGAATACGAATGAAAATTTGTCTTTCAAAATTTTTTTTTTTTTTAAACAAAACCATGAGATATGTAAGAGCAAATTTGAAAACAACTTGTTCTCTTTATGAAAAGATGTTAAATGTGTCACGCAAAAATTTTTTTAATGCTTTAAAATAAAAACAAAAAATGGTTTTGTTATTAATGAAACAAAATTAAATTCCGTTTCAGATTTATGCTTGCAGAAAATTGGTCTATTTAGATATGTAAAAAGTAGCTTATCTAATAAATTAGTCAGATTTTCAAAGAATTTTTTTAGCAATATTTAATTCTTATTAGCCAATTTTTATTCGTCATTATTACATCACATTCTTTGCAATAAAATGAATGTACTTTACTTTAATTTTCTTTTTTCAATATTATTTCTGGCCCGGAGGATTGATAAAATGGAGATGTTTTTTCACTAAGAATCTAAAGAGAAAAATCAGCTTTAATTTTAAAATTTGACATGACCTTATAGCTTAACTTTGAGGTAAACAATTGCATGCGTTTACATTAACTATTATACTATGTATTTCTTAAAATTAATTGCCTCTAATAACAGTAGATCGAATATTTATCTCTCCAAAATTTTGATAATGTTGTTTTACTGAAATGATGCAAGCAGCCTTATTTACCAGCATTGGGTGAGTACATTTTAATTATTCAGTTGTGTATTTGTTTAATAAAGCATTTTTCAAAATAAAAACATTTCTTTCATTAACTATTTCAACTCTCAATTTCATTATTTTAACAGAACCCGTAATAAAAAAAATATATAAATGTAGCAAACACAACTATCTATATATATTCTAGTTCCTGTGTAAGTTTTTAGTCTCTTGGTATGAGACAGAAATGATTTAATTTAAGCAACGTTAAAGAAACACTTCTGATGAGTTGGTCTATTGTGTTGAAAACTATGAGATAAACTCTAATCTACTTTTAAATTGTTATAACAGAAAGAAACTGAATAAAAAAAACTGGAAAGAAATGATTGCCTATCTTCATTTCTAAAAGAAAACATATTCCATGCATATGATAAAACTAGATATAACTTATTTTTAATGTCATTTATTTTTATTTAGACATGATTTTAAGGAAACATGCATCTATTTTTCAATTTAAATTGCGTTACTTACAACGTTAGAAAAGTATGCAACACAGAATTACCCTTTATATAAATTGGTTATTTCTACTAAGTAAATCTACTGGTGTTGCATTTAAATGAAATGTTTATAGATGAATAGTTAACACAATCATAAAAAAGTTGTCTTTTTTGCATTTTTGATTTTTATTTCATTTCTATGTTTTTCCCCCTTTTTTTCTCCAGAAAGTATGCGGACAGTCTTTTTTACGTATGTCCGGCTGTCTTTGGATTTTGATTTCCTGCACGAAGCCTTCGTTTTGGTCAACGTGTCAACAGCACCTGGGGCGACTGACATTTGGCTTTCAGTGACTCTCAACGAACTGCACACAGTCACCATGAGGCTCACCCAGTTCTCGATGGTGTTTGATATCAGTCGCTTTCTGCGGACAATTATTGGACGAGATTCTCGTTTTTTATCTATCCGATTCTTTTGTGAGTGCCATATATTTGAGAAAGTGACACAATGTCCACAAATACGCTATCACAAGCCAAAGATACTTGTTAAATTCTGTTGAATTAGGAAAAGATTCGGTTATGCAAAAAAAAGAAAAAAAAAGAAGCTCATTCAATTTGCAATATGGAACCGTGTCCACATGGGCTTTTTTAATCTTAAACATTGCTTTAATCAAGTGGTGTTAGGGAAAATGCCGAACCCTTTCATCATTCAAGGGCAGACAATCAGACAACCCCTTTCTCCCCCTAAAAAACATTCTTACAT
Organism: Euprymna scolopes; assembly: GCF_053919585.1. NCBI lineage: Eukaryota > Metazoa > Mollusca > Cephalopoda > Sepiida > Sepiolidae > Euprymna > Euprymna scolopes. The sequence continues at coordinate 67,437,620 of NC_136526.1, forward strand.
CATCATTATCATCATCATCATCGATAAAAAAAAAGACTTATTTTGGCTGAACATCAACGTGTACATCTGACATTTGAGGGGAGACAACTAGCACATTATTCATAATTTGTCTCTTCCTCCCCCCTCACTTTCGGTCATGTGATATCGCTTTTGTTCTGAAAGACATCAAATTAGGGCATTCAATGTTTTTTCTTATTGGTGTTCAAAAAGTTTTATTTCTAAGAACACCATCTTACGGCAAAAAATTGACATGGAATGAAGTATAAACTCTTGCTTTCTTCCCCACCTCCTTTACAAAAACCTAAGCTGCATCATTATCTTCCAGATTTTGTCGTTTTATTCCGTCTGTTTTTTTTTTGTTTTTTTGTGTATTCTCTACAGTTAAAGAAGAAAAAGAGGAGGTTGAAAGAGGGAGAAATGAAACTCTGTAAATGCTGCCCGTTTGAAATGCCATTTCTTATTTAAATAACAATTCAGAGATTTGTATTCTCCCCATGTCAAAATTTGATTCCCTATCTGGACAATGGCTGGAATAGTTGTTGCAGGTGAAAATATTTAGCCATACGAATACTACAAATTAAGCACACAATTTACAGATTATAAAGAGTACTTTTTTTTTTTTATTTAATAGTTCAATTTTTAGTAAAGGGTTCAGTTTTCTATGGAATTTTAATCTCAAATGTTACCTATATTTCATTTGTCAACCAGTCTTTTGCCAAATGTTCCCTTTCGAAAATTCAAGCAATATGTGAGATCATTTTATATTAAATTTATAGAATAGCAAACTGAACCTTTTCAAAAATTGAATAAAAAAACGTCTGTTACACATTTTTATGTAATTGTTGAATGTTTGATCAAAGTCATGAAGTGTCATTCATCAAATCTGGAAGTGGAGAGAAGGATGGCAGGGATATCATTTTGGAAACACACCCCTCCCTACACTCCTTCCCTCACTGTTTTCACAACAATTTTCAATTTAACTTGAAACCTTTTATGAGAACTGGCTTTATTATTGATCTTTGAAAGAAACTTTTTTTTATGGTATTTATGCCAAGATAGAGATTATGTTTTCAGTCAAGTTTGCTTCTTTGTGTACAGCCTAATGACCATTGGTCACTAAACTTGATCAAAATATCAGTTATGGTCTGACTTAAAAATGATTTCATTTTTGGATATCTAGATCAAAAGTCAAATTCATAGAAAAGGTGAAAGTCACTTACTTTTGGTAATAACCAGTTTTGTTCAAGAATCACACTAGCCAATGAAGTCTTATATTTTATATGATCATGACCATAAAAAGTTTGATCATGATCGAAATTTCAACTTCTGATTTTTCCAAATTTGATTATGGATCTGATGCTATTTGATAACAATAACCACCATGAAAAATTTCAGCTTTATCAGATAAATATTTTATGACTTATCAACATTTCCATGACACAACATTGGGCCAATATATAGAAGTTTGGTCCAGGTAACACTTTGGCCCCTTTTTACATTGTCAGATAGAAATATGCAGTCTCATGACTTATGTTCTTGTATTTATGAAGAAGCAACAAAAAGTTTTCTTGTGAATTATGATATAAATTATTTTTATCAGAGTTTCCAGAGAAATAATCTTGATCACTGCTCAAATTGTTTGAGGATTTCATTTCCACATTTAAAGATCCCTACCTTTCTCCTCTCCATCTCCGGTGAGTATTATTGTAAGTAAGATGTAAAATAAAGTTTCTTGAAGTCAAAAAATGATGACATTCTTCACTGGAACTGATGTCTACAGTTGAACCAGAAGAATCCTTATTTGTTGTTTTGATGGGAGTTTTGACTAGAGAAACAAAACTAGAATCAGACGACCAGGCCTTTATATGCTTTAGACTTAACAAGCAAAATAACAGTAGCTACCTATATTTTCTCTACCAATCTCCTTCTACCCAGGACTGTACCCTAATAAACAAAGTCTCTGACAGCATAGATGCAGCACTCTCCCTAGCGCACAAGTACGTGTATTTCGTGACTTCAATGTCCACCACAGTAATTAGCTTGGGTTCTCTACTTAAAGACACAGCTAGTAGTCTAACGCATAGTTTCTCTATATCTCATTCCCTATCACAGACGGTTACATTTCCCAGACCAGCAAGATCAATATCTAGATCTATTTCTGACAACAGTTCCTGATGATTGTGTACCGAATGCCCATAGCCGATCCAAGAATACTGATCATGCTGTGATAATGGTAGAAATCGCCCTTAATTCTTGTCCCAAAACTGAAGAGCCATTGCTCAAAATGACAAGGTACTATAAGAAAGCTGACTGGGAAGCCATCAGGGATCTAATCAGAGATGCCCCATGGGGAAACATCTTTTTTCTTCCTATGGAGCAGTGCACAAATGAGATGACTGAATCGTTCAAAATGGCAATTGAAGCATGTTCCACGCGGAAATTCTATAGCAAACCCCACTGTTCCCAATGGTTTACTTCTACTTGTGCAACTGCCATTGCTCAAAGTTAGCATGTGTACTGCAGATTTAACCGACATAAGTCCAGCACAAACAGACAAAAGTTTATGGAAGCTAAAAATAATTGTAAGAAAGAAATAGCGACAGCTAAGAGAGAATTTACTGAAACCGCCAACAAACACATCAAAGCACAGAAATTAGGAACCCATGATTTCTGGAAAATCTACAACAGTGTAGTAAATAATGGGCAATCAACAATTCCCCCACTATCCAAAAATCATGAGGTTGTTGGCACGGCAACCAAGAAGGCTAACATACTTGCCAGTCAGTTTGTCTCCAACTCCACATTGGACCCAGCAAACCACTCCCTCCCTGACTTTCCTTTGCAGACAGACGCCACACTAGATGATCTGAAAATCACCCCTTCTCAGGTGCATGCTATCATAAAAAACCTAGACACCTTAAAAGCGTGTGGACCCGATCCCATCCTGGCTGTGCTTTTAAAAAAATACTCCGCTGAGGTTGCTCCAGTTCTCTCCAAATAATTAACGAATCTTTCTTTCCTGACTGCTGGAAAACTGTTTCTGTGATACCAATTTTCAAGAATTCTGTCAAAAGAACTGACCCATTAAATTATCGCCCCATTAGCTTCCTCCTGCTTTTCGCCAAAATATTTGAGTCCATAATTAATCAAGCTCTAGTCCATCACCTTTACAGCTGCTAAACTTCTGACTGACCAACAATATGGATTTAGACAAGCCCTTAACTGTAATCTCTGAACGTATATACCATACACTGGATAAAGCAGGTGAGGGTAGGGCAGTAGCCCTACATATATTGACAGGATATGGCACGATGGTCTTCTCAGAAAAATCAGATCATATGGTATCACTGGACGAATATTTAACATAATTCAATCTTTCTTAAATAACAGAAGAATCCAGGTTGTTCTCGACGGTCGTACATCTAAACAATATGATACAGATGCAGGTGTACATCAGAGGTCTACCCTTGGACCTTTATTATTCCTAATATTGATAAATGACCTCCTTGATAAAATTGTTTCTGAGATGGGTATATTTGCTGATGACACCACACTCTATAACAGCCACGAGGGAAAACAAACACATATCAAAAGAAATGGCAGAAACACTTGAGGATGACCTTCAATCTGTAGTGGAATGAGGACAAAAATGGATGGTCACATTCAATGCTGCCAAGACTAAACTCATTTAATTCAATAATTACAAGAAACCTTTTCAACCACCAATAGCAATGGTTAATGATACATTATCTGAAAATACTTTGTTCAAACTCCTCTGCTTAACGATTACAGGGAACATGAGATGGAACAGATATATTGAGAACATTTCCAAGGCTGCTGCGAAGAAAGTGGGCTCTCTCTACCATTCTAGAAAGCTACTTATGCCTGAAAGTATCCTGTATCTCTACAAGGTCACCATTCGCCCATGTATGGAGTATTGTTTTCACATTTGGGCTGGTGCATCTGCTACTAGTCTCTCGCTTCTGGACAGGGTTCAAAAGAGAGTCGCCATACTGTCATCTAAACTGTCATCTAAGCTTCAACCACTGTCCCTTGGGTGAAATGTTGCATCCTTCTGCCTGTTCTACAAGTATTTTAACGGTGAATGCTCTGACGAACTACAAACCCTTGTACCCTTTCAACGTAAATACCCCCGACAAACAGCAAAATCCCACCCCTATACAGAAAGAAAGCCTTCTACTCTAATAGCTTCTTCCCCACAACTGCTAGACTTTGGAACTCCCTTTTGGGTTCCTTCTTCCCAACTGTACTGACATGCAAAAGTTCAAGTGTAATGTGAATGGATATCTTGCTGCTCAACTTCCTCCATAGTATCCCTGCAAATTATGTCCTCGATAGTAGCCCCCTATGTCAAAATGGCACTGTGTCTTGTTTGGGGTAAAAAAAAATCTGTTCAGTCAGAGATGACCATTTTCACTTTCAGCAGGGTAAAGAAATGTATCAGACAAAACTTTTAGTACTTTGTCTTGTTAATGTTGTTTTAATAGGCATTCCATAGAATCTGTAACCACAACAATGAAAAGACTAGAAAGAATTCATACAGACAATTTTATTTCAGTATCAACAACAGAAAAAAAAAACAAAAACCTTTCAAGCATAAATTGAAACAATTTCTTTACAGAATCAGTTTTCATCATTCAAATATTTTATACAAAGTTGTTTACAGTTTTTTGTGTGTGTGTGAATCATTTTTGCTTTTCAACTACCCTCTTCCCTGCCCCAATGCAGAGAGGATTAGACATGTTTTAAGATGGGTTGGTCAAAAAAAAAAAAAAAAAAAAAATCTCAAAATCTGCTTGTACATTTTGGTTATTGGCGATGAAACGGAGGATTTCTTCACAAATCCACTTACCATTCCAAATGCACACTGACCATGAATAAAAAAAGAAAGATGCACAACAACCACAATATAAAAATAAACCAGACGATGAAATAAAAAAAAAGATAAATAAAATTCAAATTTTTTTAATATAGCTCATTTAAAAAATATCACGATGACCACTTAGAATTTTTATAACTCTAATCTAGTGAAATGCTTGAGTTTTATGGCAAATTAACCCTTTTAGTTTTAACACTGGGAAACTAACATACCTACAAGCTACTTGGATAAAAAAATAAAATTTCATTTAAAAATTTATAAAAAGAAGGGGGGGGGGAGACAATTCTTCCATTTTTTTTTTCTGCCAATTTCTGTCCAGCCTCCTTTTTAAATTCAGAAAAGTGTATGTGAGGACCTTTTTTTTTTTTTGTGCGTGTCATGTGTAAAGGGAGGAGGGGAGTATATTAACAGGAGGTATAACAATTTATGTTGTGACCCGGGTAGAGTGATCCCACTGTAAATGGGTGGAGTCACAGGAATGATAACTTGTACTGTGATCTGCAGAAGGGATGACAGGTTTTACATGCAAAAGCAAAAAAATTACAGAGATATTCAAAATTCAAACTCTTGCATGTCAGCTAACTCGGTAAGAGAAATAAAAACTTTCTTCCAAAAGTTGTGGTTGCTTTATCAAACTTTGTTCTTTTTTTATCTACTTACATAGAGAATTTTCAAATATCAAAACGGATCGAAAGTGTTGGAAGCAATTCACATTCTTCTTAACAAAATTAGTTGCATGGGTTTTTTTACCCTCAAATGTTTGTAATGAACCATAGTACTTTTAGACACTGTGATCACCGTGAACGTGATCACATTTGTAATTAGAACTGAATGTGATGTCATACGACCTCCTCCAATGAAAATCTTCTTATTTGTGCATCCCGTATTTCATCAAAATAAAATGTGTGTGTGTGTGCGCTACAATTTCACCGGAAGACGACTAAAAGTTAAAAGCCAAACATAGCATTTATTTTTTTTATCCTATTATTTGCGAAAGTTTGCAAGAATTTTGGAAAAGTTAAGCAACACATCAGAGACTCTTATAATTTGGATTCTAGAGTAATTGTTGCATTTTACAGAATGTGTTTTGCATAGACAAATTCTGTATTGCATAAACGGCTAAAATTATCTACAAAACAACAAGACTCCAAAAGGATTTGAACTTGTAACTAAAAATATGGACCACTTCACAACTTGCCTACTGAGGATTTTATTAAGCAGTGCCCAACCTCTTCCTCCTCTTTTGTGGATGGTTAATACTTTGGTTACCACATCCACAACACGCTAGCAAAAGTGACTTACATAAATTAAGTACATAATAGATTTTGCATCTGACAATTTTGCACTTGTAATTCACACACACACACACACACGCGCATATATATTGAAATATTTACATATTTGACACAGTGGATTGTTTTTTGCAAGGAAACCATTAGCATGAATGTATTCAACACGTAAATATCTATATTATATATTAAACTTTACACTAGTAATTGAACACTTTTAAAAAATTGAGTACAATATATATCATTTCAGCCTTCCCCATATATAAGTTATACTTAAATCCACTGCTAGATTCAAAGTCCATGAAATTGAAATGAAATCACGGTTCTAGATTGAGTTTGGATAAAAATGTCATATATATATATATATATATATATATATATATATTGTTCTGTGTTTCACCTGTTTAACTGAAGTTGCAAATAATATAAATTAGGGGAATGGAGGCCTTATAATTTTTTTTTTTGTTTCTATTTTATGCAACATTCTTCTTCTGACTTAAGGCTTTTCATTTCCTTTTCATTCCTTCATGAAAAAATTTTGCAAGAATTAAATTTTTCAGTGTCTCCCTCCGCCCCCCGGAAATTATCTATCTTCTCCCAAAATAGAATCTGAAGGAAAAAGAAAAACAACCAAAACAATTTGAGGACACTATAAAAACCCGAGTAGCAGCAGCAGCAAATGTTGACCTTTTTGTTTGGATGTAGGGAGCTCTCAGGGTAGAAAAGTGTAGGTGGGGTGGTCACAACCAATACCTAGTAGTGAGGTGGAGGTGTGCATGTGTGGATCAGGTCGAAGATATCAAAGGTAGAATTATTGCAAATCTGTAATTCCCTTGGAAAAAAAAAAAAGAGTAGAATCTCAGCAGGCAGAAATTGGGTTCTTCTATTGGGTTGCCATGTTTTTGTCTTTGGAGGAGGAGGAGGAAGTGTGTGGTGTCAAGTAGGCGCATGAATCCAGTTCATAGAGTCTAAAAAGAAATGGAGGGGAGCATAAACATTTGATAAAAATAAAAAATATAACTTTTCATGATGTCGGTGAAGGGGGTGGGGGAATGTGAGCAACTTAATTTGGGAAACTGGAGGTGGGGTGAAGGGAAGACAAAGACGCGAAGGGGGGGGGCAGAGGGTAATGATAAAGCATTTTTTTTATTTTAAAGTTTTTATTTTTTTAAAGTTTTTATTTCTGTTTTTCACCAACAGCAATTTGATGTCCTGCTTTTCTCATGCGTTCACACACGTCTCTCTCTAGTTTTCCGTGCAATTCTGAATACGTAACAAGATTTTGTAACAAACAGAATCATTTGCGATTGAAAGAGAAAGAAATTTCAAAGAAAGAAAAGAGGGTGGGATTCATTTTGCTTGAATGAGTAACAGTCCAATATGGTTGTTTTTCATTCACTTTTTCTCAGTTTTCTGTACACGGACATCATGTTCAGCCCTGAAAGATGAGAAAAAAGAAATTTTGATTTAGATGGAATCATGATAGGGACGACAAACAGATTAAGAAAAATGATGCAACAGTCCTGACAACTCTGACATGGCAGCACATTGAGTCCACATCGATGACCTCCTGAATCTAATTGAAATTAAAGCAAATTTTGTTTTCATTTTGAAAAGCAAAAAAACAAAAGAAAACTGCTCACCATTAATGAATGCCAATATCATGTGGCTTCTTCATAAGATGAATAGGATGGCTTCTGGTTGGCTTGGGTAATGGACGTTACGTCTGATATGATCATCTGGGCAATCTGGACAGCCATGTCCTCTTGCTCCTGAAAAAAGCAACCAAAAAATGACAATAACATTTTGGACTTACAATCTTCCGTTCTTTTAAAACATAAAAGGTCTGAATAATAAAATTCAAATTGAAGAGGCAGATGTATCAAATGTTTTACTTAAAACAAAAATTTGGAAATAATTTAACAAGATATAAAATAATTTGGAAATAATTTAACAAGATATAAAATAATTTGGAAATAATTTAACAAGATATAAAATAATTTGGAAATAATTTAACAAGATATAAAATAATTTGGAAATAGTTTAACAAGATATAAAATAATTTGGAAATAATTTAACAAGATATAAAATAATTTGGAAATAATTTAACAAGATATTAAAATAATTTGGAAATAATTTAACAAGATATAAAAAAATTTGGAAATAGTTTAACAAGATATAAAATAATTTGGAAATAGTTTAACAAGATATAAAAAAATTTGGAAATAGTTTAACAAGATATAAAATAATTTGGAAATAGTTTAACAAGATATAAAAAAATTTGGAAATAGTTTAACAAGATATAAAATAATTTGGAAATAGTTTAACAAGATATAAAAAAATTTGGAAATAGTTTAACAAGATATAAAATAATTTGGAAATAGTTTAACAAGATATAAAATAATTTGGAAATAGTTTAACAAGATATAAAATAATTTGGAAATAATTTAACAAGATATAAAATAATTTGGAAATAATTTAACAAGATATAAAATAATTTGGAAATAATTTAACAAGATATAAAATAATTTGGAAATAGTTTAACAAGATATTAAAATAATTTGGAAATAATTTAACAAGATATAAAATAATTTGGAAATAGTTTAACAAGATATAAAAAAATTTGGAAATAGTTTAACAAGATATTAAAAAATTTGGAAATAATTTAACAAGATATTAAAAAATTTGGAAATAATTTAACAAGATATTAAAATAATTTGGAAATAATTTAACAAGATATAAAAAAAATTGGAAATAGTTTAACAAGATATAAAAAAATTTGGAAATAGTTTAACAAAATATAAAATAATTTGGAAATAATTTAACAAGATATAAAATAATTTGGAAATAGTTTAACAAGATATAAAATAATTTGGAAATAATTTAACAAGATATAAAATAATTTGGAAATAATTTAACAAGATATAAAATAATTTGGAAATAGTTTAACAAGATATAAAATAATTTGGAAATAGTTTAACAAGATATAAAATAATTTGGAAATAATTTAACAAGATATAAAATAATTTGGAAATAGTTTAACAAGATATAAAATAATTTGGAAATAATTTAACAAGATATAAAATAATTTGGAAATAATTTGACAAGATATAAAATAATTTGGAAATAATTTAACAAGATATAAAATAATTTGGAAATAGTTTAACAAGATATAAAATAATTTGGAAATAATTTAACAAGATATTAAAATAATTTTGAAATAATTTAACAAGATATAAAATAATTTGAAAATAATTTAACAAGATATTAAAATAATTTGGAAATAGTTTAACAAGATATAAAATAATTTGGAAATAGTTTAACAAGATATTAAAAAATTTGGAAATAATTTAACAAGATATTAAAAAATTTGGAAATAATTTAACAAGATATTAAAATAATTTGGAAATAATTTAACAAGATATAAAAAAATTTGGAAATAGTTTAACAAGATATAAAATAATTTGGAAATAATTTAACAAGATATAAAATAATTTGGAAATAATTTAACAAGATATAAAATAATTTGGAAATAATTTAACAAGATATAAAATAATTTGGAAATAGTTTAACAAGATATTAAAATAATTTGGAAATAATTTAACAAGATATAAAATAATTTGGAAATAGTTTAACAAGATATAAAATAATTTGGAAATAATTTAACAAGATATAAAATAATTTGGAAATAATTTAACAAGATATAAAATAATTTGGAAATAGTTTAACAAGATATAAAATAATTTTGAAATAATTTAACAAGATATAAAATAATTTGGAAATAATTTAACAAGATATTAAAATAATTTGGAAATAATTTAACAAGATATTAAAATAATTTTGAGATAATTTAACAAGATATAAAATAATTTGGAAATAATTTAACAAGATATTAAAATAATTTGGAAATAATTTAACAAGATATAAAATAATTTGGAAATAGTTTAACAAGATATTAAAAAATTTTGAAATAGTTTAACAAGATATAAAATAATTTGGAAATAATTTAACAAGATATAAAATAATTTGGAAATAGTTTAACAAGATATTAAAAAATTTTGAAATAGTTTAACAAGATATAAAATAATTTGGAAATAATTTAACAAGATATAAAATAATTTGGAAATAATTTAACAAGATATAAAATAATTTGGAAATAGTTTAACAAGATATAAAATAATTTGGAAATAGTTTAACAAGATATAAAATAATTTGGAAATAATTTAACAAGATATTAAAATAATTTGGAAATAATTTAACAAGATATAAAATAATTTGGAAATAGTTTAACAAGATATAAAAAAATTTTGAAATAGTTTAACAAGATATAAAAAAATTTTGAAATAGTTTAACAAGATATAAAATAATTTGGAAATAATTTAACAAGATATAAAATAATTTGGAAATAATTTAACAAGATATTAAAATAATTTGGAAATAATTTAACAAGATATTAAAATAATTTTGAGATAATTTAACAAGATATAAAATAATTTGGAAATAATTTAACAAGATATTAAAATAATTTGGAAATAATTTAACAAGATATAAAATAATTTGGAAATAGTTTAACAAGATATAAAAAAATTTTGAAATAGTTTAACAAGATATAAAAAAATTTTGAAATAGTTTAACAAGATATAAAATAATTTGGAAATAATTTAACAAGATATAAAATAATTTGGAAATAGTTTAACAAGATATAAAAAAATTTTGAAATAGTTTAACAAGATATAAAATAATTTGGAAATAATTTAACAAGATATAAAATAATTTGGAAATAATTTAACAAGATATTAAAATAATTTGGAAATAATTTAACAAGATATAAAAAAATTTGGAAATAGTTTAACAAGATATAAAATAATTTGGAAATAGTTTAACAAGATATAAAATAATTTGGAAATAGTTTAACAAGATATAAAATAATTTTGAAATAGTTTAACAAGATATAAAATAATTTGGAAATAGTTTAACAAGATATAAAATAATTTGGAAATAGTTTAACAAGATATAAAATAATTTTGAAATAGTTTAACAAGATATAAAATAATTTGGAAATAGTTTAACAAGATATAAAATAATTTGGAAATAGTTTAACAAGATATAAAATAATTTTGAAATAGTTTAACAAGATATTAAAATAATTTGGAAATAATTTAACAAGATATAAAAAAATTTGGAAATAGTTTAACAAGATATAAAATAATTTGGAAATAGTTTAACAAGATATAAAATAATTTGGAAATAGTTTAACAAGATATAAAATAATTTGGAAATAGTTTAACAAGATATAAAATAATTTTGAAATAGTTTAACAAGATATAAAATAATTTGGAAATAGTTTAACAAGATATAAAATAATTTGGAAATAGTTTAACAAGATATAAAATAATTTGGAAATAGTTTAACAAGATATAAAAAAATTTGGAAATAGTTTAACAAGATATAAAATAATTTGGAAATAGTTTAACAAGATATAAAATAATTTGGAAATAGTTTAACAAGATATAAAAAAATTTTGAAATAGTTTAACAAGATATAAAAAAATTTTGAAATAGTTTAACAAGATATAAAATAATTTGGAAATAATTTAACAAGATATAAAATAATTTGGAAATAGTTTAACAAGATATAAAAAAATTTTGAAATAGTTTAACAAGATATAAAATAATTTGGAAATAATTTAACAAGATATAAAATAATTTGGAAATAATTTAACAAGATATAAAATAATTTGGAAATAATTTAACAAGATATTAAAATAATTTGGAAATAATTTAACAAGATATAAAAAAATTTGGAAATAGTTTAACAAGATATAAAATAATTTGGAAATAGTTTAACAAGATATAAAAAAATTTGGAAATAGTTTAACAAGATATAAAATAATTTGGAAATAGTTTAACAAGATATAAAAAAATTTGGAAATAGTTTAACAAGATATAAAATAATTTGGAAATAGTTTAACAAGATATAAAAAAATTTGGAAATAGTTTAACAAGATATAAAATAATTTGGAAATAGTTTAACAAGATATAAAATAATTTGGAAATAGTTTAACAAGATATAAAATAATTTGGAAATAATTTAACAAGATATAAAATAATTTGGAAATAATTTAACAAGATATAAAATAATTTGGAAATAATTTAACAAGATATAAAATAATTTGGAAATAGTTTAACAAGATATTAAAATAATTTGGAAATAATTTAACAAGATATAAAATAATTTGGAAATAGTTTAACAAGATATAAAAAAATTTGGAAATAGTTTAACAAGATATAAAATAATTTGGAAATAGTTTAACAAGATATAAAATAATTTGGAAATAGTTTAACAAGATATAAAATAATTTGGAAATAATTTAACAAGATATAAAATAATTTGGAAATAATTTAACAAGATATAAAATAATTTGGAAATAATTTAACAAGATATAAAATAATTTGGAAATAATTTAACAAGATATAAAATAATTTGGAAATAGTTTAACAAGATATAAAATAATTTGGAAATAGTTTAACAAGATATAAAATAATTTGGAAATAATTTAACAAGATATAAAATAATTTGGAAATAATTTAACAAGATATAAAATAATTTGGAAATAATTTAACAAGATATAAAATAATTTGGAAATAATTTAACAAGATATTAAAATAATTTGGAAATAATTTAACAAGATATAAAAAAATTTGGAAATAGTTTAACAAGATATAAAATAATTTGGAAATAGTTTAACAAGATATAAAAAAATTTGGAAATAGTTTAACAAGATATAAAATAATTTGGAAATAGTTTAACAAGATATAAAAAAATTTGGAAATAGTTTAACAAGATATAAAATAATTTGGAAATAGTTTAACAAGATATAAAAAAATTTGGAAATAGTTTAACAAGATATAAAATAATTTGGAAATAGTTTAACAAGATATAAAATAATTTGGAAATAGTTTAACAAGATATAAAATAATTTGGAAATAATTTAACAAGATATAAAATAATTTGGAAATAATTTAACAAGATATAAAATAATTTGGAAATAATTTAACAAGATATAAAATAATTTGGAAATAGTTTAACAAGATATTAAAATAATTTGGAAATAATTTAACAAGATATAAAATAATTTGGAAATAGTTTAACAAGATATAAAATAATTTGGAAATAGTTTAACAAGATATAAAATAATTTGGAAATAATTTAACAAGATATAAAATAATTTGGAAATAATTTAACAAGATATAAAATAATTTGGAAATAATTTAACAAGATATAAAAAAAATTGGAAATAGTTTAACAAGATATAAAAAAATTTGGAAATAGTTTAACAAGATATTAAAAAATTTGGAAATAATTTAACAAGATAATTAAAAATTTGGAAATAATTTAACAAGATATTAAAATAATTTGGAAATAATTTAACAAGATATAAAAAAAATTGGAAATAGTTTAACAAGATATAAAAAAATTTGGAAATAGTTTAACAAAATATAAAATAATTTGGAAATAATTTAACAAGATATAAAATAATTTGGAAATAGTTTAACAAGATATAAAATAATTTGGAAATAATTTAACAAGATATAAAATAATTTGGAAATAATTTAACAAGATATAAAATAATTTGGAAATAGTTTAACAAGATATAAAATAATTTGGAAATAGTTTAACAAGATATAAAATAATTTGGAAATAATTTAACAAGATATAAAATAATTTGGAAATAGTTTAACAAGATATAAAATAATTTGGAAATAATTTAACAAGATATAAAATAATTTGGAAATAATTTAACAAGATATAAAATAATTTGGAAATAATTTAACAAGATATAAAATAATTTGGAAATAGTTTAACAAGATATAAAATAATTTGGAAATAATTTAACAAGATATTAAAATAATTTTGAAATAATTTAACAAGATATAAAATAATTTGGAAATAATTTAACAAGATATTAAAATAATTTGGAAATAGTTTAACAAGATATAAAATAATTTGGAAATAGTTTAACAAGATATTAAAAAATTTGGAAATAATTTAACAAGATATTAAAAAATTTGGAAATAATTTAACAAGATATTAAAATAATTTGGAAATAATTTAACAAGATATAAAAAAATTTGGAAATAGTTTAACAAGATATAAAATAATTTGGAAATAATTTAACAAGATATAAAATAATTTGGAAATAATTTAACAAGATATAAAATAATTTGGAAATAATTTAACAAGATATAAAATAATTTGGAAATAGTTTAACAAGATATTAAAATAATTTGGAAATAATTTAACAAGATATAAAATAATTTGGAAATAGTTTAACAAGATATAAAATAATTTGGAAATAATTTAACAAGATATAAAATAATTTGGAAATAATTTAACAAGATATAAAATAATTTGGAAATAGTTTAACAAGATATAAAATAATTTGGAAATAATTTAACAAGATATAAAATAATTTGGAAATAATTTAACAAGATATTAAAATAATTTGGAAATAATTTAACAAGATATTAAAATAATTTTGAGATAATTTAACAAGATATAAAATAATTTGGAAATAATTTAACAAGATATTAAAATAATTTGGAAATAATTTAACAAGATATAAAATAATTTGGAAATAGTTTAACAAGATATTAAAAAATTTTGAAATAGTTTAACAAGATATAAAATAATTTGGAAATAATTTAACAAGATATAAAATAATTTGGAAATAGTTTAACAAGATATTAAAAAATTTTGAAATAGTTTAACAAGATATAAAATAATTTGGAAATAATTTAACAAGATATAAAATAATTTGGAAATAGTTTAACAAGATATAAAATAATTTGGAAATAGTTTAACAAGATATAAAATAATTTGGAAATAATTTAACAAGATATTAAAATAATTTGGAAATAATTTAACAAGATATAAAATAATTTGGAAATAGTTTAACAAGATATAAAAAAATTTTGAAATAGTTTAACAAGATATAAAAAAATTTTGAAATAGTTTAACAAGATATAAAATAATTTGGAAATAATTTAACAAGATATAAAATAATTTGGAAATAATTTAACAAGATATTAAAATAATTTGGAAATAATTTAACAAGATATTAAAATAATTTTGAGATAATTTAACAAGATATAAAATAATTTGGAAATAATTTAACAAGATATTAAAATAATTTGGAAATAATTTAACAAGATATAAAATAATTTGGAAATAGTTTAACAAGATATAAAAAAATTTTGAAATAGTTTAACAAGATATAAAAAAATTTTGAAATAGTTTAACAAGATATAAAATAATTTGGAAATAATTTAACAAGATATAAAATAATTTGGAAATAATTTAACAAGATATTAAAATAATTTGGAAATAATTTAACAAGATATAAAATAATTTGGAAATAGTTTAACAAGATATAAAAAAATTTTGAAATAGTTTAACAAGATATAAAATAATTTGGAAATAATTTAACAAGATATAAAATAATTTGGAAATAGTTTAACAAGATATAAAATAATTTGGAAATAGTTTAACAAGATATAAAAAAATTTTGAAATAGTTTAACAAGATATAAAATAATTTGGAAATAATTTAACAAGATATAAAATAATTTGGAAATAATTTAACAAGATATAAAATAATTTGGAAATAATTTAACAAGATATAAAATAATTTGGAAATAATTTAACAAGATATAAAATAATTTGGAAATAATTTAACAAGATATAAAATAATTTGGAAATAATTTAACAAGATATAAAATAATTTGGAAATAATTTAACAAGATATAAAATAATTTGAAAATAATTTAACAAGATATAAAATAATTTGGAAATAGTTTAACAAGATATTAAAAAATTTGGAAATAGTTTAACAAGATATACAATAATTTGGAAATAGTTTAACAAGATATAAAATAATTTGGAAATAATTTAACAAGATATAAAATAATTTGGAAATAGTTTAACAAGATATTAAAAAATTTGGAAATAATTTAACAAGATATACAATAATTTGGAAATAGTTTAACAAGATATAAAAAAATTTGGAAATAGTTTAACAAGATATAAAATAATTTGGAAATAATTTAACAAGATATTAAAATAATTTGGAAATAATTTAACAAGATATAAAATAATTTGGAAATAATTTAACAAGATATAAAATAATTTGGAAATAGTTTAACAAGATATAAAATAATTTGGAAATAATTTAACAAGATATAAAATAATTTGGAAATAGTTTAACAAGATATAAAAAAATTTGGAAATAGTTTAACAAGATATAAAATAATTTGGAAATAATTTAACAAGATATTAAAATAATTTGGAAATAGTTTAACAAGATATAAAATAATTTGGAAATAATTTAACAAGATATAAAATAATTTGGAAATAGTTTAACAAGATATAAAATAATTTGGAAATAATTTAACAAGATATAAAATAATTTGGAAATAGTTTAACAAGATATAAAATAATTTGGAAATAGTTTAACAAGATATAAAATAATTTGGAAATAATTTAACAAGATATAAAATAATTTGGAAATAGTTTAACAAGATATAAAATAATTTGGAAATAATTTAACAAGATATTAAAAAATTTGGAAATAATTTAACAAGATATAAAAAAATTTGGAAATAGTTTAACAAGATATAAAATAATTTGGAAATAGTTTAACAAGATATAAAATAATTTGGAAATAATTTAACAAGATATAAAATAATTTGGAAATAGTTTAACAAGATATAAAAAAAATTTTCTATTTTCTTTTTCATCTTTATTCTTGCATGTTTCCATGAAAAAAAGTCTTTTGTTGAAGTTTCTTTAGACAACGTTACATCATACTGGTTGATGTTTACATTAAGTTACCAGAAATCTTTCAGATGAATCATACTATTTCAAATGAAACTGTAAAGAAACCGGAAATTTTCAGCAGGTTTGCCATCCCTAAAATCCTAGTTTGTGAGAATGGTACTACATTTTCGCAGCAGAATTTTCCGATTTCTGTAAACAAAAGAGTATTCAGCACCTCAGACACTGTAATTATTGTGTGAATGAAAAATATGTCCCAATCGAAGAGCAAATCCATTTTATATATATGGTAAAGAACGGAAAATGTGACAATATGTGTAAAGCTACTTTTTGTTTACATAGGTCGTACGGTTATTTCTGTGACTACTCCAATAGTTTCTTCCCCAGAACTGCCAGACTTTGGAACTCCCTTCCAGGATTCTGCTTTTCCAACTGTACTGACATGCAGAAGTTCAAGTGTAATGTGAACAGACATCTTGCTACTCATCTCCCTTCATAATATCCCTGCAACTTATGTCCCAGATAGTAGCCCCTTACTTCAAAGTGACACTGTGCCTTGTTTGGGGTGAAAATTGAATATATATATATAAAAAAAAAAAAAATTGCAAACAGAAAAAAACTGGTGTAAAATATGAAGTATATATATACATATATATATATATATATATATATATATATATATATATATTTCTTTCAGGTGAGAGTTGATGAGATGTGAAAGTTGGTCAAACAGAAAATAAGATTAGCACGCTTACCTTTTCTCTATCCTTCCTTTTTCGGAAAAACATTGAAGCTGAAAATATAATGAAGACAAAGTGAGAAAAAAAAAATTTTTTTTGACGAAAAATTTTCAAGACACAAATATTACGTTACATAATCATAACACATCAGAGAAATGTCACACAAATGTCATATGATGTCACACAAATATGTCACACAATGATGTCACAATTATTACAATCATGTTACAGATATCACATCACACAAAAGTCACGTCACACAATCACATAATGGCCTCACAAATATAACATCATATAGTTATGTCATACAAAAATCATGTCACAAAAATATCACGTCACAAATATCATGTCACAAAAAACAATAGCGTACATTTTTTCCTTTCCAGTTCTGGTTCAGGGTCATACTCTGATACAAACTGTCCAAGGTCATTGATGCGTCCGAATGACATCTTCCTAAAAAGGAAAAAAAAAAATCTATTAATCATGTTGCGTGTGTTGGGGTTAAAGGAATCAGTACATATTACTACGATACTATCCCATTGATTACTGTACACACAATAACCCTTATCCCCGAGTGGCTTCTGGGCCTTGATAAGTGGTGACCTCCATATTAAAAAAAGAAAAAAAGAAAACAATAAAGCGATTTGGTTTCTCTTGGGTTTTGCAATAAAAACCTTATATCGGGAGACAATAAGAATTTAAAGTTTACTCATGAAAGAATCCTCAATTTTATTATTGTAAGAGGAAACAAAATCTTTTGTAATAAAGTTACAAAACATCTTGTGTGTGCATGTGCGTTTTTTTTTTTTTTTTTTTTTGATGGAAACGGCAAAAATATATTTTCTTATTGATTGAAAAAAAAAAAAAGCACATTTTAATTCTTAGCAAATTCATATGTAAATAAAAACAATTCAAAGTTCTTTTGCATCCAATAAATGTATAAATACTATAAACGATTGCAAAGACCCTAATTTACCTTATATGTGCTTCCGGGTTGCACTAGCTTACACCACTGCATTCATATTTGCCCTCTATCGCCCCCACAACAGCGGGGTTACTATCTTTAAGAGCATATCTGAGAAAATTGACCACATCCTGTCTGCTCATCCTTCGGCTAAGATTCACATTTGCAGTGACTTCAATGGCCATAATGTGGAATGGCTGACCCACTTAAATAAGACAGATGACGAGGGGAGGTTCTGTCATGATTTGCCACTGCCTATGACCTCACTCAGATTGTTCACGAACACACCCGTGTGCTCGATACTACAGGTCAGTATGCAAGCCTTCTAGACCTTTTTCTCACAACTTCCCCTGAGCTATGTTCATGTTCCGTTCTATCTCCTCTGGGATCCTCCGACCACTCCGTTGTATCAGTTAAGATAAAAACAAAATGTAATAAGTCTTCAGACGTACCTCTCCATCATACTGTATATCGATACTCTACAGCTGACTGGGATAGCTTCCGTACATTCATATCTGATCTACCTTTGCATTCCATGTTTAAAAAGGAAGTGTCCTCTATAGTATCAGACCTGACCGAATGGTTAATTGTAGGCATAGACCGATTCATACCATCCAAAAAATTCCAACAAAAACCTAACAGCCAGCCATGGTTCTCCCCAGAATGTGCTGCTGCCATCGCGCGCAGAAATCACTTTTTCCATAGCTACCAACGTAATAGATGCACTGAGACTAAAGCTGCCTTCAGGACTGCCAGCAACCACTGTAAAAGAGTAATAAAAAATGCAAGAGAGCTATATACTCAGTCCATCAAATCCAAAGTAGCTGAGCAGCGGCTTGGTTCCCACCAGTTTTGGCAAATAGCAAACAGGATAGTAATTGTCTGTATTTTTGAGATGAGGTGTTTTCATTGATTGAGATTGTCGGACTGACTTCCTCATCTTGGTTGTTATTGTCACAACGTTTCGGACGTTTTGCCCTCCGGCCTTCGTCAAGTGTTTTGTATCGAACTGGGGGACCGTTTGTTAGGAGTCTCGAACCCAACCCTTTATTATTATTACGGGGGTACCGTGTTCGGACTCCAGCTAGGCTTTGGGACATAGTTGCTGATTCTCTGTTTTTTGAATGTTACTTTTTCACTGCCTTCGTTCAGGATTGAACTCAGCACCTAGTGACATATAGCCGAGTGGTCCTAGACGTTGTATCAAAGTTTACAGTTACCCAAAGGTGCTGAGTTCAATCCTGAACGAAGGCAGTGAAAAAGTAACATTCAAAAAACAGAGAATCAGCAACTATGTCCCAAAGCCTAGCTGGAGTCCGAACACGGTAACCCTGTAATAATAATAAAGGGTTGGGTTCGAGACTTCTAACAAACGGTCCCCCAGTTCGATACAAAACACCTGACGAAGGCCGGAGGGCAAAACGGCCGAAACGTTGTGACAATAACAACCAAGATGAGGAAGTCAGTCCGACAATCTCAATCAGCAAACAGGATCCTGAACAGAAGCGTGCGTTCTATCCCAACCATCATCAATGGACCTGAGGTCATCTCGTCAGCATCAGACAAGGCCAGACTATTTGCCAAGAACTTTGCAGCTAATTCTACCCTATGCGGCGAAGCCATCGACTCCCCGTATTTCCCCCTATAACAGACAACATGCTATGCAACATACAAATATCTGTGCGTGAGGTCGCCAAACTAATCAAGAACCTTGATTCCAGTAAAGCAACTGGCCCTGATGGCATTCCAGTTATAGTGCTGAAAAAGCTTCAACCAGCACTGGCCCCCATACTTATAAAACTATTTAAGCGTTGCCTTAAGGAGAATTGCTTTCCAACACCCTGGAAAACCTCATCAGTATGCCCTATATTTAAGAATTCAGGTGAAAAGTCATCTCCCTCTCAATACAGACCAATAAGTCTCCTGTGTGTCATGAGTAAGTTGTTGGAATCCATATTAAATAAAGAAGTAGTCAACCACCTCAACAGAAACAACCTTCTTAGTGACACACAATATGGTTTCCGCTCCGCAAGAGCTACAGCAGATGTGCTAATGGTTATATCTCATAGGATTAGTGAATCTCTTGACAAAGGCTTCCTGCCCAGGGCAATTGCTCTTGACATATCGAAGGCCTTCGATAAGGTATGATATAAGGGCCTACTTCACAAGATTTCCAGCTACGGTATCACTGGAAATGTTTTCTCGATCATTAAATCATTTCTCTCCGATAGGTTCATAAGAGTAGCGGTTGATGAGCAGAAATCAGAGGCCCACAGTATTAATGCTGGAGTCCCTCAGGGGTCCATCCTGGGCCTGACTCTCTTCCTGATCTACATCAATGATCTCTCAAAACACATACTTAAATCATTCGTTGACATCTATGCTGATGACACATCAAAGGCCGTAAATGACAAAGTTCTCTCTGATTCTCTCTTCTCTGATCTTGAGCGCGTGGTACAATGGGGGAAGAGGTGGTTGGTTACTTTTAATGCATCTAAAATCAAGCTTCTATCTTTACATCATCAACGCTCTGATCCCCATCTGGCATCAATTGAAATTTTTTTTTTTTTTTTACACAGTGATCACCACTTATCAAGGCCCGGAAGCCACTCAGGGTTATTGCAAGTACATTACGTTAGTGTGGAGATTTGATGAAGTGTTTACTTAAGGGGGCGGTTCATTAGGAATTCGTTAACATTGGACTTGAACACATCCAAGTTGTAGTCCGGTGGGAAGCAGGCAGACGGAACAGAGTTTCACAGGCGTGCAGTTCTAAGAAAGAAGCTTTGTTCATGGAATCCACGTTTTGATTTAGGCACAGATAAAGAATGGGGGAAATTTTTCACAGTGGATTCGGCTAGACGAGAGCCATCCATCACAATTGATGCCAGATGGGGATCAGAGCGTTGATGATGTAAGGATAGCAGTTTGGTTTTGGATGCATTAAAGGTAACCAGCCACATCTTCCCCCACTGAACCACGCGCTCGAGATCAGAGGAGAGAGAATCAGAGAGAACTTTGTCATTTACAGCCTTTGATGTGTTGCCGTAGATGGTCGTGTCATCAGCATAGATGTCAACGAATGATTTAAGTATGTGTTTAGGGAGGTCATTGATGTAGATCAGGAAGAGAGTTGGGCCTAGGATTGACCCCTGAGGGACTCCAGCATTTATATTGCAGGCCTCCGATTTTTGTCCATCTACCACTACTCTTATGAGCCTATCGAAGAGAAATGATTTAATGATTGAGAAAACAGGATAGCTTGGAGAGGCTCCATGTTTTGACAAGCTTCTAAGTTTGACCTTTACTCCTGATCTGAAATGGAACATGTACATCAAGTCTGTTGCCAAGGACGCTGGGAAAATGGTGGGATCCTTCTACCGCTCCAGAAGATATCTTACTACTGATGCAATTCTCTATCTGTATAAAAGCCAAGTACGTCCAAGGATGGAGTACTGCTGCCACATCTGGGCAGGAGCTGCTAAAAACAACCTATCCTACCTTGACAGAGTACAAAATAGACTTCGTAGCTTAGTGGGGGATGCCCTATTATCTTCCCTGCAGCCTCTCTCCCACAGAAGAGACGTTGCGAGCCTGTCTTTGTTTTATCGTTATTTCCATGGCAAGTGCTCGTCTGAGCTCCAATCTTGTCCTCCCTCGTCAATCTTTCACGAGAAACACCCGTCTGGCTGAAACTACTGTCAGTAATTTTCCCCACTCTTTATCTGTGCCTAAATCCAAATGTAGATTCCATGAGCAGAGCTTCTTTCTCAGAAGTGCACGCCTGTGAAACTCTTCCGTTTGCCTGTTTCCCACCTGACTACAACTTGGATGTCTTCAAGTCCAACATAAACAAATTCCTGACAAACTGCCCCCTTAACTAAGACACTCTATCAAATCTCCAATACTAATGATTACTACAATACTAACTCATTAATTACTGTACACGCAATAACCCTTATCCCTGAGTGGCCTCTGGGCCTTGATAAGTGGTGACCTCCATGAAAAAAAAAAAAGACCCACTATCTCTGCCTGAATCTAAATGCAGAAACAAAGTTTCTTTCTGCCTGTCTGTGGAACACTATTTCGCTGTCTTGCTTCCCTGTTGAATACAACATGGTAGCCCTCAACTCCAATGTAAACAAGTTCTTGTTGAGCCGTCCCCATAAATAATCAAATTCTACTCAATTTACACTATTAACGATTACTACACTATCACCTTACATTCATGAGTGGCTTTTATGCCTTGATAAGTGGTGACTCCCAAGTAAAAAAAAAAATTAGAATCACTTAATGTTCCTATGTACTTTCCTCCTCACAAGGGTAGAGTTCAACGTACGGTCGTTTTTTAATGGTGGGGAAAATCCAGCTTCCCAAAAAGGGACACTTCAGAAAGAAACAAAACTAAAAATTGTCTCAGTCATGAAGGATTTCTCCTCCACTGACCGAGAATAGAAAAGGTGAAGTGTAGCATCAGAACAGATACCACACTTTGTTCTTAGCCATTTATTGTTTCGTAAAAGTTTGGTTGGATTACAAATTTAATGATCAAACGATTTTTAAAAAAAATTTTGTTTACCGTGAACCAAGGCTTTTATTCGCACGTATAAATAAATGCCTTCTATTTCAGACCATGTTTAGAAGAGATGAGTGAGATGTTGGTTTACACTTTGGCATGTCAGAAACAGGTAATTTGGAGGGACTTCTAAAGTCCGAGTGTAGAA
This sequence comes from Euprymna scolopes, assembly GCF_053919585.1. Taxonomy (NCBI): domain Eukaryota; kingdom Metazoa; phylum Mollusca; class Cephalopoda; order Sepiida; family Sepiolidae; genus Euprymna; species Euprymna scolopes. The sequence goes on from NC_136526.1 coordinate 67,461,072, forward strand.
GTTATTAGAGCAAAACATTTTGCGACATCTAACGACCATTGCAGTAAAATATTGTTAGAGGTATGCCGAGGGGTCATAAATGCGAGGAGTTCATTTGAACGTATTGCATTAAAATACTTGTAAAAAAGGCGCAACATTGCAGTGATGGAACAAAGGTTGGAGCTTAGTTGAAAGTACGGCACCTTGATGTATCAAATTCAATTTGACAAATATTATTTTTTTAAAAATTCAATTTGAAAAATCTTATTTAAAAAAAAAATTAATTCAATTTGCAAAATCTTATTTTAAACAAAATTAATTCAATTTGCAAAATCCTATTTTAAACAAAATTAATTCAATTTGCAAAATCCTATTTTAAACAAAATTAATTCAATTTGCAAAATCCTATTTTAAACAAAATTAATTCAATTTTCAAAATCTTATTTTACACAAAAATATTTCAATTTGCAAAATCCTATTTTAAACAAAATTAATTCAATTTGCAAAATCCTATTTTAAACAAAATTAATTCAATTTGCAAAATCCTATTTTAAACAAAATTAATTCAATTTGCAAAATCCTATTTTAAACAAAATTAATTCAATTTGCAAAATCCTATTTTAAACAAAAGTTTCTGATGTATTTCATCCATTTGTTGACATTACTTTTGTCATCATCGGGTTTCGTCTGCATTCAAAAAACAGTAATGAATGAGATCAGTCACAGACCACCAAACAGTAAACATGATCTCCTTTTGGTGAAACTCTGGCTTTGGGAAGTGTCATGGAGTTTCGTCGGCATCTAACCACTGAGCTGAGCATAGCCAGTTGTCGTAAAGAACCCACTTTCCAACACAAGTCACAACCCAGTCGAGAAACTGGTCATTTTTGTTGCGTGAAAAAGGAAGATGATACTTTTTTAAATGACGTATCTTTTGCGTGTCGTTCAATTTGTGAGGCACTCATCAAGTTTTTGTTTTTAATCTCTCTCAAGTGGTTGGAAATCATCGTACGTCACATAAGATGGGTATATTTGCTGATGGCATCACGCTCTAGAACAGGTATGAGGGAAAACAAATGAACACATATCAAAGGCAATGGTAGAAACACTAGAGGAAGACCTCCAATCTGTAGTGGAATGGGGACAAAAACGGATAATCACATTCAACGCTGCCAAGACTAAGCTCGTTTCCTTCAATAATTACATGAAACCTTTTTAACCACCAATAGCTGTGACTAAAGATTCATTAGCTGAAAGTAATTCAAACTACTCAGCTTAATGGTCACAGGGAACATGAGTTGGTACAGATATATTGAGAGCATTGCCAAAGCTACTGCGAAAAGGTGGGCTCTTTGTATTGTGCTAGAAAGTTACGCCTGAAAGTATCACCATTCGCCCATGTATGGAGTACTGTTGTCACATTTGCTACTAGTCTCTCACTCCTGGCCAGGGTTTCAAAAGAGTCGCCAACCTGACAGGCCCTGAACTGTCATCAAAGCTTCAACTCCTGTCCAATCAACGAAATGTTGCATTCCTTTGCCTGTTCTACAAGCCATTTTAATGGTGAAGGCTCCGACGAACTACAAGCAATTGTACCACCTCAATGTAAATACCCCCGACAAACTCGAAAAGCAGCAAAGTTCCACCCTTGCATGATAGACATCCCTAGTTGTAAGAAAGCCTTCTACTCTAATAGTTTCTTCCCTAGAACTGCTAGACTCTGGAATTCCCTTTTGGGTTGCTGCTTCTCCAACTGTACTGACTGACTGACTGTCCCCTACATCATAGTGGCACTGTGTCTTGTTTGGGGTGAAAATGTAATAACAAAAAAAAAAAAAACAGAAGCAAGTTCTCAAATATGCATAGATTGGATTCGATGAAGGCCCTTAATGGATCGTTGTCAACATCCGATGGCTGACCACTATGCTCTTCATCTTCAAAATTCATACTGATCGCCTCATTAGTTTAGAAATAAATTCTCTACATGCAAATTTATAGAAAAAGTGATCTTGTTCGTGTGTCTGAGGAACGATCTCTACCAAACTACTCTGTCAAAATTTGGTCTAAAAACTTGAAATGTAGGAGATTTGGAGCTGTGGAACAAATTCAATTTGGTTTTAGCCAGTAAAAATAGCTGCTGAAAAAACTTGGAACTACAACTTAAAATGATCTTCTACACATGTGCAAAAATACATTGATATGTTAAATTTTAATGTTTTTGTTATTAATCTGATGATTGCTCAAACAGTACCAAATCAGGTTGCAGAGCTAAATGCTTTGGTTTCAATTCTAGCTCATGGCATGCAAGTCATTTTCTTTTTTTTTTTTACTTTTTAAATCATTATTATATATTGGGTAAAATATATAATCAATAAAGATAATAAAGATTTTAATAATAAATACGAAATCTGCATTAATTAAAATATTAAAATATATTGAAGCATACTTTACGATCAGGCAAATAAAATACACATACTTAACTTTAAAATAAAAATCAAACACTGCCCCTACCTTTTCCACCGCCACATGCATGAAAGTTTTTTTGTTTTACAAAACTTTTTTTCGCCACAAATACAAGGATTGCAAAGAAACTGATAAAAAGAACAGAAAAACAACCGTAAAAAAAAAAAGAAGCCAAACAGGGATAAGGTGACTGCGAGGAGGAGAGTTGTGGGGAGTCGGAAATCAGATTATTTAGCAAAATCAAAAATAAAGCAAAAAATAAAAAAAAATGGGGAAAGGGTTGCGTTTCAATAATGTTGTTGTTGACAAAACTAAACTCACGGTTCATTGTGGGTCGGATGATGAGACGTGTCAGAGGTCGAAGAATGGCAGCACAATGATGATGCTGACGATGACGATCTGGAAATAACACACGTGTCGGATAAGAATGACGGTCAGATGTGAAGGGAAACAAAAACAGTAATCATTATTGAAGGGCACACACACACACACATCCGCTCAATCTTCACCCTCCTTAAAATAGTGCTTAAATATGTGTGGTTCCTCTCAAAGAAAAGTACCTTGGTTTTTCCAGAGCTCTCAAAATGCTAATAATAAAGAGTCAAAGAGAAATTGCTCCATAGAGGGAGGGGGGGGAATCTTTATAGGATTGGACAGCAGAAACGTAAAAAAAAAGTTAAAAACAAAAACATCAATTTTCAGACAAAATCCTAAGAGATTTACAAAATGCAAAAGACAGCCACAAAAAGTTGGAATATTCACAACAGACAAACAAAACTTTTTAACCTAATTGATCCCTCACCGTCTGCTAAACTTCATCCTCTGTCCCATCACTGCAGATGTTACAGGAAACAGGGCTGTCCCCTTATTAGATAAGTGAAAATGAGATTAGGATAAGCCGAGACTCGAACCTTGTAAGCAACGTTCAGAAATAGAATGTTAGAAATTGGAATGTTAAAATTTAGCTATTGTTAAATTTTATATAAAATAGATTTTGTTTGTATATTGTTTGTATAGTTTGTATATTGTTTATATTGTTTGTATATTGTTTATATTGTTTGTATATTGTTTGTATATTGTTTATATTGTTTGTATATTGTTCGTATATTGTTTATATTGTTTGTATATTGTTTGTATATTGTTTATATTGTTTGTATATTGTTTGTATATTGTTTATATTGTTTGTATATTGTTTGTATATTGTTTATATTGTTTGTATATTGTTTGTATATTGTTTATATTGTTTGTATATTGTTCGTATATTGTTTATATTGTTTGTATATTGTTTGTATATTGTTCGTATATTGTTTATATTGTTTGTATATTGTTTATATTGTTTGTATATTGTTTGTATATTGTTTATATTGTTTGTATATTGTTCGTATATTGTTTATATTGTTTGTATATTGTTCGTATATTGTTTATATTGTTTGTATATTGTTTGTATATTGTTTATATTGTTCGTATATTGTTTGTATATTGTTTATATTGTTCGTATATTGTTTATATTGTTTGTATATTGTTTGTATATTGTTTATATTGTTTGTATATTGTTTATATTGTTTATATTGTTTGTATATTGTTTATATTGTTTATATTGTTTGTATATTGTTTGTATATTGTTTGTATTGTTTATATTGTCTGTATTGTTTGTATATTGTTTATATATTGTTTGTATTGTTTATATTGTTTGTATATTGTTTATATTGTTTGTATTGTTTATAGTGTTTGTATATTGTTTATATTGTTTGTATTGTTTATATTGTTTGTATATTGTTTATATTGTTTGTATTGTTTGTATATTGTTTGTATTGTTTATATTGTCTGTATTGTTTGTATATTGTTTATATATTGTTTGTATTGTTTATATTGTTTGTATATTGTTTATATTGTTTGTATTGTTTATATTGTTTATATATTGTTTGTATTGTTTGTATATTGTTTATATATTGTTTGTATTGTTTGTATATTGTTTATATTGTTTGTATATTGTTTGTATTGTTTATATTGTTTATATTGTTTGTATATTGTTTATATTGTTTGTATTGTTTATATTGTTTGTATATTGTTTATATATTGTTTGTATATTGTTTGTATTGTTTGTATATTGTTTATATTGTTTGTATATTGTTTGTATATTGTTTATATATTGTTTGTATATTGTTTATATTGTTTGTATATTGTTTATATTGTTTGTATATTGTTTATATTGTTTGTATATTGTTTATATTGTTTGTATATTGTTTATATTGCTTGTATATTGTTTATATTGTTTGTATATTGTTTATATTGTTTGTATTGTTTATATTGTTTGTATATTGTTTATATATTGTTTATATTGTTTGTATATTGTTTGTATATTGTTTATATTGTTTGTATATTGTTTATATCGTTTGTATATTGTTTATATCGTATGTATATTGTTTGTATATTGTTTATATCGTTTGTATTGTTTATATTGTTTGTATATTGTTTATATTGTTTGTATATTGTTCCTCAAAATGAGCGTCGAACGAGATAACAAGATGTTCACTAATTTAAAATATAATTAAAATAAGGACGAAAAGAAAAATTGTTTTCTTTTTTGTTTTTTGCATGAGTGTCAACACTTATCAAGGCCCAAAGCTCACTCGAGGATAACGTTTAATGCATGTACGTTGGTCTGTAAGACAACATTGTGGTGATTGTTAGTGGTAAAAATTGGGTAGCAGTGGACTATTTAAGGAGATAACTAAAAAAAAACTTGTTTACCTAAGACTTGAACACAACCATGTTGTAGTCAGCTGGAAAGCAGACCCATGGTACAAAGTTCCCCAAGCAGACAGTTCTAGGAATAAAGCTTTGTTCATGGAATTTGTGTTTAGATTTAGCACAGATAGAAAGTGGAAGGAAACTGTTGATAGTGGTTGCAACTAGACGAGTGCTTTTTAAGAAAGTTTGGTGAGGGGGGGACTATAGATCGGAGCTCAGACAAGCACTTGCCATTGAAAATAATGATAGAGCAGTCTCGCGACGTCTCTTCTGTGGGAAAGAGGTTACAGGGAAGAGAAAAGAGCATCATGAACTACGATATGTTTTCCAGGTTTTAATAACTGCCTTAATTTTTTAGGTTTTGAAATCCCTGGTATGAAATAATGCTAGAGAGCTACATATTTTGGTTTCAATTCTGATGACACCATAGTCATGTATAGTTTTTTTTTTTAACTTTTGAAATATCATTACTATATTATTGGGTACAATATATTAATCTTCCACATACAGCAAAAACAACTTTATAAGATACTAGCATTTCAGCCTGGCATTGCCCGAGTGTTTGGAGGTGTATGTTGAGCAAAAAACAAAAAAGTGGTAGGCTCGAACCGTACCGCGAAGGAGGAAAAGAACAGGAAAAAAACGTGACGTATTTGTTGTTACAACCACCGTCAAACCAGGAGTGACGTATTTGCTGTTACAACCACCATCAAACCAGGAGTGACGTATTTGCTGTTACAACCACCATCAAACCAGGAGTGACGTATTTTCTGTTACAACCACCATCAAACCAGGAGTGACGTATTTGCTGTTACAACCACCATCAAACCAGGAGTGACGTATTTGCTGTTACAACCACCGTCAAACCAGGAGTGACGTATTTGCTGTTACAACCACCATCAAACCAGGAATGCCGTATTTGCTGTTACAACCACCATCAAACCAGGAGTGACGTATTTGCTGTTACAACCACCATCAAACCGGAAGTGACGTATTTGCTGTTACAACCACCATCAAACCAGGAGTGACGTATTTGCTGTTACAACCACCATCAAACCGGAAGTGACGTATTTGCTGTTACAACCACCATCAAACCAGGAGTGACGTATTTGCTGTTACAACCACCATCAAACCGGAAGTGACGTATTTGCTGTTACAACCACCATCAAACCAGGAGTGACGTATTTGCTGTTACAACCACCATCAAACCGGAAGTGACGTATTTGCTGTTACAACCACCATCAAACCGGAAGTGACGTAGGTTTTAATTAAGGCTAGACAATCAAAAAGAGGCGATGACTTTCGAAAATATCGGCGAAAAAAGCAACCCCTCCCTGTAAAAAAGTTCCCAGTTGAAGGTGAAGAAATTAATGTTTTTAGCCAATTTTTCGGTATTTTTTGTCTGAAGGATCGAGCTTCAAATGATACTCATCTTGTAAAAATCCGTCGCTTTTGTCTTTTATTTATTATTTAAAAATAACTAATATTTATTCTCTAAAATTATGTTAACGCTTTAATCTACAATGAGTGTATTTGCATTTTTAATATGAAACTAACTTTTTACGATTTTTTTAAAAAATTTTTCTTAAAGGCAAATTCAGGTTGACAAGTGAAGCATTTTTTTTTACAAGGGAGTCACCACTTATCAAGGCTCGAAGGCCACTCGAGGATAAGGCTTAATGAATGTAATGAATGTTAATGAACAAAGTGCAGTAACCGTTAATGATTTAAATTGAGTAGAATTTGATTATTTAAGGGGACGATTCAACAATAATTTGTTAACATTGGATTTGAAGGCTACGATATTGTAATCGACCAGTGGAACAGATGAGCACTTGCTATGAAACTAATGATGGAGTAGAAACAGGCTGAAATACCACATTTGAATCCAAATATAGACATCATCATCACCACCACATGCTATGAATTATCTTCCTTACATTTTAGGCCTTTTTATCATCATGTTGTTGGTTCCGGGGAAAATGCTGAGTAACCTGAACATATGTTTGCAAAAGAGAATTTGTTACGTTAGAATGTAACAGGAATGTTAATTTGATAGAATGGAATTTAGAAACACGTCAAGAATTTTAATATTGATGAGCTGATAAACAAGAATACCTGACATCACGCAATTGTCGTGAGTTGATTACGTGTTCACTATGTCATCAGAAGGAAGATCTTTTTGTATATGTTAGGTTTTTGTTTTTTTCGTTTTTTACAAGGTGGTCACCACTTATCAAGGCCCGGAAGCCACTCAGGGATAAGGGTTATTGCAAGTACAGTACGTTAGTGTGGAGATTTAATGAAGTGTTTACTTAAGGGGATGGTTCATCAGGAATTTGTTTATGTTGGACTTGAAGACATCCAGGTTTTAGTCAGGTGGGAAGCAGGCAGACGGAACAGAGTTCCACAGGCATGCAGTTCTAAGAAAAAAGCTTTGTTCATGGAATCTACGTTTTGATTTAGGCACAGATAAAGGTTGGGGAAAATTTTTGAAAGTGGATTCAGCTAGATGTTTTATTTTTTACTGTTTATTCACCCGAAATAAGGCACAGTGCCACTAAGTCATAAGTGGTTACTATTTAAGGACCAGATTTGCAGCAATACTATGTAGGGAGTTGAGCAGCTAGATGTCTTTACATTACACTTGAACTTCTACATGTTAATACAGTCAGGGAAACAGGGACCCGGAAGGGAATTCCAAAGTCTAGCAGTTTGGGGGAAGAAGCTATTTAAGTAGAAGGCTTTCTGGCATCTAGGGGCCTCATAGAAATTTCCAAGTTGGTATCTGAGGGTGCGTTTAACTCACTGGGGGAGATACACTCCCGAATCAAGACGTAAATCAACGGGAAACTACCGTCTTTACCTGACTGTCCGAGATTCCAATGGACTGTTTGCCGACACTGTTAAAATATGCATGTATTGGATACATATTTTTTTTTGTTTGAAATTTTGGTATCGTGTGTGTGGCAATAACAGGGAGAGAAGAGTAGGGAGTTGTACGTACCCTGGTGCACTACGCTTCCATAAAGAATCTGGATTAAGAAGCACCGAGTCGATGCGCAAGTCAACTTGCATTTTATTCAAAGCCTTCTTCAGGTGGCTGGTGTCAGTTGCCAAAAGGGTGTTGCGGGAACCAACACTCTCTGCACCGGTACTTTGGCTGCCAGCACTATGTTCCGACGAAGCATCACTCCCTAGGGGGAGAAAAAATGATAAAGGCAAAGTTAAAATATTTAAAGAAACGAAGAATGCAGTTTGAAACGACTAAAGTGGTCGTATGAGAAAGGGGTTGGTGGCATCGTGTCAAAACTTACCGAGGCGTTTTCTCGATTTCTGTGGCAAGTCATTTGCAAGCTGAACCGTGTTGATTAATTCTGACAAGAATTTATAATAAAGATCTCCACTGAGAAAACTAGGGAAGTAGACCTGAAAAATAAAACAAAAGACTTTTGAGAATGGCAGCAGAGGTCAAAGGTTGGAAATAGTCCAAATTTCATATTATGACTAATTTTTTCTTTTATTACTTTTGGAATTCTTTGGAGATGATTTATTTATTACTGATTTATTAATTTTTTTTATTTATTAATTTTTTTTATTTATTATTTATTACTTATTTATTAATTTATTATTTATTAATTTGTTATTTATTTATTAATTATTCATTAATTTATTAATTAATTTATTATTAATTTATTGATTTATTATCATTTATTAATTTATTATCTATTTAATTAATATTTATTAATTTATTAAATTATTTATTATTTATCTATTAATTTATTAGTTTTATATTTATTAATTTATTTATGTATTATTTTACTATTTATTTATTAATTTATTATTTATCTATTATTTATTAATTTATTTATTATTTATTTATTAATTTACTATTTATCTATTACGTATTAATTTATTTATTAATTTTCGAACTATTATTTATCTATTACGTATTAATTTATTTATTAATTTTCGAACTATTATTTATCTATTACGTATTAATTTATTTATTATTTATTAATTTATTATTTATCTATTATGTATTAATTTATTTATTATTTATTTATTAATTTACTATTTATCTATTACGTATTAATTTATTTATTAATTTTCGAACTATTATTCTTATCTTCTATTTGTTGTTTCATAACGTTTCAACTATTTCTCTGGCCTTCGTCAGGTTGTAAACTGTGGTGCACTGGATAAAGATGTTGAGTAATGTCTGCAGATAGCAGTTTCAATCCTACCCAAAGCCAGCCAGAGGGTTAGTTGGCCACAACCTGGTGAGACAACAACAACTATGGAAGGCAGTAATTACTGAGGATAAGAGACTCTGCATTCCTATCCCATTGCAGTTAATCACCTGACGAAAGCCAGAGGAATAGTTGGCCGAAATTTTGTGAAACAACTATGAAGATGAGGATAACAGTCTGCTAATAAATAAGACAAATGTTGTTGAGAATCAAATGGAAATAGCACTTCTACCTATTGTATAAAAGGAACTCTGTGTGTGTGTGTGTGTGTGTGTGTGTGTGTTCATTCCCTATGGATTCAGAAACGGCTGGAACGAATTTAAAAAAATTTTACATGAAGGTACTTGATGTGTCTGGGAGTGTTCTTATGTAAGTTTTGTATCGGAATGCATCTGATAAGTATCAAAAATCGATAATCCAAAAAAAAAAAAATCAATTAAAGGAACAGTTCAATTTTAAACAAAGTTAACACTTTTATACAACCTAACATCACAAGTGAATTTGAAAAGTTTTATCACCACACAAGCAGAAAGGCCCAGCCTATAAAATCAACAGTAGATTCTTTTATACGACAGGGATACATTCGAAATGAATATTCTATTTTAGAGCAAACTTGAACCATGATACTTGACTTTTGTACATTTAATTTTAATCCCAGTGATTATGTAAAAACTAATTTAATAAAATCAACAGTTGCTTCTGTATCCGAACACCTGCCCCGATTTGATTTTGCCAAATAAATCTTTTATTTCATCTGAAAAAATTTTTGTTGTTCTGGAATAACAAACTTAATACTGTCCGTTTTTGCGCTTTCTTTTAATGTGAAAAGCAGCCTTGAAAGTCCATCAGTCAGAAATGATCTTATCCCACGTATCATATCAAACGCTTCCCCGATTAGTGCCGATTCTAACAACTAAATTTAGAAGTGGATCTTGGGTTTAATTTCAGCAGCCGTGTAACTATAGCATCCCTTATTTTGTTTTTTTTGTCCTCACATTCCATGAGAAACGTTTCTGACAAAGGGAAAAGAATTGCTGTTTTCTGATTCAGAATCTATTCTGCATAATATTTATCGTTATCAAGTTTTTGACCTTGAAGTTTTTTTTTTTTAGTTCCTTACATCAAGTGATGGCTGAAACAGAAATGAAGTTAAACAATAAGTTGTTGGAAATTGATGGGAGAGACCAATATATATATATATATATATATATATATATATATATATATATATATATATACACGTTATACATGCATCAACTCAAACATTTTGAACATTAGACAATGACGAACAGGAGATTATGACAAACACGTTAACACAGTAAAAAGACTCATTCATACACACCCATAAACATATACACCCATAAATGTATACACCCATAAATACATACACCGATAAATATATACACCCATAAATAATCACACACCGCAATATACAACATTTTGGTGTCGGCTATACAACACGATTTCCATTAAAAAGAATAAAAAACAAGTACCATATCAAATATTTTATGATGTCGGAAACACTGCTATTCATTTTACTTTTTGTTTCAATCGTCTTTGAAGTATTCAAGATCAAAATTAGGAATTCAAAATTTTTTGATCATCTGACCCGTCTCTTCTACATTCATCAAGTTTGAAAAACATTAAACAATTTCGCCAGAAAAAAAGTTCAGTTGCAACATTTTATTAGCGTGCTGGGGCAACGCAAGATAACCCTAAACGATTATCATTATTGATCTTGTTAAATGTTATGTAGAGGAAAATAATCAGAGAAAAATTTTGAATAAAAAGGAATGTTACAAAAAATATGTCAGGAATTTTAAGCCGACACTAAATGCTTAGATAAAACAAATATAGTAAATATATAAACAATATATATTTAGCTTTTTTTTTTTTTTTTTACAATCATAATCGATTAATCGGAATCGTTAATCGTAAGAATCGTGTATTTTGGGAGGAATCGGAATCGCATCGTTAAAAAATACCTTAATTTTCCGATTCCTTCATTACGATTCTTTTAGTCTGATGTTGAAAAAAAGAAAAAAATTTCCTGATATTTCTAACCGCAAGAGAGAAATAAAAAGAAACCAAAGAAATTCATTATTAACAGGGCAATGCTTAGTGCCCCTCCCTTACAAGGTTCATTCATTCAGATCTATTGTAATCAAAACTACAAAAGAGTTAACTTGAAAAGAAGTATGCAGGGCTCTACATTGCGAGTAAAAATTAAAAAAAAACGCTTATCTTTTTGGCGATTGTTTTTTTTTTACTGACAAATCTTCTAATACTGAATGAAAATGCTTTTTCAACTTATATTTTCTTAAAACGAGCAAAGTCAAATTATTTAAACAGTAAAAGGTTTAATAGAACAATATACTTTTTTTTCTTTTTTTAAAAGAAGGCTTTTGAAAGAAATATCTCTAAAATGAAATTGATCACGTTGTATTATTTCGCAAAGTTTTGACAGTAGTCGGTTTCTTTTGAAGTTTCAAAAAAATCGACCCCATACCTATCTCTTCCAAACCTAAAGTTATTAAATAACCCCTTCGTTAATTTAAGGGTAATTAATTCAATTCAGTCAAGTTTTTTTTTGTTAATTTAATTGAAATAAAATCCATTATTTTTTTTTTCTCCAGAAAGATAAAACCCTGAATTTGATTATATTAAAAGCAGAATAATATAATCTTTTTTCTAGAATTTTAAATTGAAAATTAAAAGTGTTTTGCGCAGTTTTTTGCCGAACGAAAAAGAAATTAATATATATATATTTTTAAAAGGTTTTGTAATCAATTAATTTTTATGTCTAAATAATATTTACGATTAATTAAATAATTTCATTTTAAAAAGTATTTATAAATAGAATTTTACTAAGGACTTATAGTTTAGCAATATTGAACCGCATCAACCATGTGTGAATTGAACACAGTCAACCAAAAAAAAATTCAAAAGAAAATGCGGGTTTGTATTACTGTAAACATAGATTCGAAAAAGTTGTCAAAAAACAAATATATAACAAATAAATGTTATCAAAGGCAAGATAAGTTATTTTTCTACCTAACTGGATATATTTTTCGGGTTTTTATTCAATGTAACATGTTTATTCAGCTCGAAAAGCATACAGTGTTTACCGATGTATTGGAAAATTCAAAATGGCGCCCGACACTCTCTTTAACACAGTAAGTTCAGGAAAAGATGTTATAAATAATAAACTATACAAAATACTGCTAGAAACTCGCTCAATATATGTTACCGTGACATATTTTGACATATATTCGGTGTTTTTTTAATAGTATTTTGTCTAGTTTATTATTTATAACACCTTTTCCCGAACTTACCATGTTAAAGAGAGTGTCGGGCGCCATTTTGAATTTTCCAATACATCGGTAAACACTGCATGTTTTTCGAGCTGAATAAACATGTTACGTTGAATAAAAACAAAATAAATTATCCAGTTTGGTAGAAAAGTAACTTATCTTGCCTTTGATAATATTTGTTTGTTATATATTTGTTTTTTGACAACTTTTTCGAATCTATGTGTACAGTAATACAAACCCGAAAATGCATATTTGCATTTCATTATGTAAACTTTTATACATTGGTTTCAAAAATTAAATTCTATAAGTTTTTTTTGTTAACTACCGGTTGGTACAATTTACCGCCCCATCCCTTTATATTTTTTTCTTTTTGTCTTTTTTAGCGGATTATTTTCAATTAATTATCCAAATAAGTGACTAGCTTTAAAACAAAATTTAATAGTAAATTATTTGTTTACAGATAAACTGAATTTTCTAATATGGCCCAAAGTCCAAAAAAAAAGTCTTTTTGAAGATGATGAGTTGAAAGCCATTTGCAAAGTCTGTCAAATTAAAATATTGCGAGGAATAAAACCATCTAACATGACCACAACCAACATGTTAAAACATTTTACTATGAAGCATCCAAATAAATTGGAGGAGCAAAATAAAAAAGAAAAGGAACAAAAAATTACCAACTAGTCACTCAGAGCAGTTTTATTAGTGAGGGTCGAAATCGCAGTGTCTTTTTTTTTTTTTTTTTGCCTACGTCACCATCTAGGTGTCACCATTTTTTTTTTTAACCCTCCTTAACTTCAAAGAGTAAATACAATATATACAACTAAAAAAATAATTTTTAAAAATGCTGATTCCATTCATGAAAAATTCTTTTAACTAAAAATTAAAACTTAGGTAAAGATAGCTGACTGACAGCAACAGGAGCACTGGTTAACTACTGAACCACGTGGAAAGGTGTAGGGGGGGGGGGAAAGGAAATTAAATGATGATAATAAATTATGATAACCGTCTTTGAAAGGCACTAAACTCCTAAAATTTACTTCTTTAAAATTTTAGGCGGCACTCCCCGGCGATTTTAAAGCACTCTCTCTCTCTCAAAAAAAAAAAAAAAAAAAAGATTTAATTTTTAAGTTTGGGAAAGATATATTTATTATAACCAAATTCCTGTATGAAGACTGGATCTACTTTATTGGACGTTAATTTGTGAGATAAGTAATTTTTCAATGTTTAATATGTTTTAAAAGTTTCAATTATCAATTAAATTTTTTTAATTGCATTTATTTTTCAATTTATTTTAAAAAAAAAACAGGGTTTTAAATGTATTTTTCAAGGTAACAAGCTTCGAAAGAAGTCTAATAAAAAAAAAAATCACTTAATTTTTAATTTCGACAACCCTGAGAATTTAATTATTAAAAAAATATTGAAATGTGACATTTTTTTATTTAACATTTCTATTAGTTCAATTAATTTTCTTTCAATAATTCATTTCACTCAACAAACTTCACCATTTTTTGTTTGTTTTTTTGAATCTTTTTCTGTAATTTTGGTAATTATGTTTGCTCAATTTTATCTAGTATTTCATTTGTTTTTTATAGTGGTATCATTTTTATATGTGTTCCTTTGATATACCCTATTTCAAAATTAGTTTGGCTAAACTTATTCTTCACGTTAGAAACAACGTGTAAAAGCAATGAAAAAGTAAGAAAAAATAATAGGTGTTAACTACTCCTTGTGAATTATGGAGGTCTGAAGAACTGCCGTCACAAATACAACTATCAATAGCTAAACAAAAAATCGTTTTTGAAATTCCTTTAATTGTAACTTTTCGCTATACCTACCTTTTGGTATAAAACACAAAAACTTTCGATTAATGGTATTTCTCATATATGGTCGTTAACTTTGGAAAGGTTATTTTGTATCTACGGCGCCATGTCACGTGGTATATTGTTTTTTTTTTCATTACGCACATTCATTTATAAATTATTAAATCAAATATTTATCTTTTTTATATTTAATTAGTATATATTTTCTTTCTCTTCCGCTATATTTTTTTTATTTAATTCATCAAATCTGTTAATAATGAGGACCAAAATAATGAATCGTGTGTATTTATTCTCTAATTTTCTTGTTTTTGTTCTGTTATATAAATTCTATTTTATTTGTTTTTTCTCTGAAGGATAAATTCTATTTTCTTTGAGTTTTTTTTTCTGTATTCCAATTAAGTAAAATAAATTTTCTCTAAAATAAATTTTGCTAATTTTTCCGTTTAGTTTACTATATAATAATTTTATTTAAACCAAAACACGACGGTGTAGACATAAAATATCTCTTCCAAAGTTAGGGAACATATTTGGGAACTACCGACCATAAGTATAAAACTACCTGGTATATTTCAAAACAATAAATTCCCTAGGAATCGGAATTGTACTTGGTATCGGAATCGTTAATCAATATTTTCCTGGAATCGGAATCGTATAAAAATTAGGAATCGTCCCAACACTAGTAAATATATAAACAATATATATTTAGCTTCTTTTTTTTTTACAATCGTATGTATATATGACACTAAGTGTTCAGATGAAACAAAATACAGGCAAATTTGTATCAAATGATTTTGATTATTTGGCTACGTGGGTTGTGACATAATGTGATAAAGGGTTTAGATATACATGTAGTTTTAGTTGAGAGACAACAGAGTCGAGAGTGGAGCCTGGCTAGTGACAGGATTGAAAGAGATTGTCTCCACGTCCGGGAGTTAATGTAAACAAACACTTGTCATAAAATGTCTTCATCCTTTGTTCATTCATTTCAATCCTCTTGTAATATTCGTCATCATTCAACTAAAAATTTATTCACCTAATCAACACTTATCCTTGAGTGTCTTTTAACCATGTTGGTGACTCATTAAAAAAAAAACAATGTAAACAGAAACAAGTCTGATTTACCTTCTCGATAACTCGAAGCACCATATTCTTTGGTTTCGCAAAACAGTCGGGTAATGGCCCTCCTTCGCGGCAAATGTTGCTTTCCACTTCCAATCGGATTTTATCGTCAAAGCCGAGCGGTTCAGTGGCTTGCAACGAAAAATATCTGTTGAAAAAAAAAAATATTGGTTACGAACAAATGGTCATGGGGACAATTTGAAATTTATGAGTTTATATTCTCCGTACTTGTACAGTTTAATCAACACATTAAAAAATGAAAATATCAAAAAAAGCTAATGTTGCACGTATCCGTTATGGAACAAAGTTTTCCGGAAAAAAAATTTCACTTAATTTCATCAAGCAGTTTTTTTTTTTTACAACGAAAAAACAATTTGTTATGATACCGAGCAAAATATTTGATCTTTAGGAAGAAAAGCTAGAATTAAAGATGGGGAGGGAGTATCGGCACTTTACATGGAGTTATCTCCCCGTGGCATGTTCAACAAATTCCATAATGGCTGACTTCAACGCGCTCTCATAAGAACATGTTTTTCTGCTGTAAAAAAAAAAAAATACTCGATCAAATTAAATGAAATTTTTTTCGGAGATCTTCAATCCAAAATGGAAACGTACAATATAACCTTTTTTTTTCGATATTTTCATTTTAGTTGATTGAACTGTACAAGTACCTTCTTGTCTTATTTAAAATTGGAATTTTTTTTTTAATAAAAAATTCTTCATCGTCGTCATCATCAAGTGGTGTCCTGCCTGGTACAGACATTGACGGCTATGGTTCTCCATCTCTCTCGAGGCATTGTTGCTCATCATTTTTGGTCTCGCCAAGGTATTCAGACTATCAACGTATGTTTCTTGCTGTCTTCCTCTGCTTCGTTTCCATCAAACTAATCTGTTCTGTTCCGCTTTTTCTGAAGACATGACCCATGAATCTCATTTGTCTTTTTCGTATTATTCTTATTAGAAACCTTTCTGTGGTAGCCATTTCTAATACCTCCTGATT
This sequence comes from Euprymna scolopes, assembly GCF_053919585.1. NCBI lineage: Eukaryota > Metazoa > Mollusca > Cephalopoda > Sepiida > Sepiolidae > Euprymna > Euprymna scolopes. The sequence goes on from NC_136526.1 coordinate 67,477,771, forward strand.
AATAATATAAGATAAGAAAAAAATCTTACTTAAAAAACTATTTAATTACAAAATTTTATCCGCCAGAATGCATTTCAGTTTATTTGTAAACAAGTCAAGCAAATTAATCTTTTGTTGATAGCATATATCCAAAACTAAAGTTTTATTTTCATCATATTTAAGAAAAATTATGTCGACACATTGTACGAAATTTATTTTCGTAACTCAATTAGACATAACAAATCATAATTATTCAAAGTTTGTTGGAAATTTGAAAATTTGCCATCACAAAAGTGCTAATGGACGAGAAGCTAATTTTCACTAACTTTCAACAAATGAAAAATTTGTAACAATGTGATCTTGTGGTAAATAAAAATCCAGCAAAAGAAGACAACCAGTAGAAATACTGGACAAAATCCGACCCCCCCCCCCCAAAAAAAAAAATCACACGAAAGCATAGCTTTTAATTTAATTTCAACATTTGGGTTTGTATTACTGTACACATAGATTCGAAAAAGTTGTCAAAAAACAAATATATAACAAATAAATGTTATCAAAGGCAAGATAAGTTACTTTTCTGCCTAACTGGATATATTTTTCGTGTTTTTATTCAATGTAACATGTGTATTCAGCTCGAAAACCATACAGTGTTTACCGATGTATTGGAAAATTCAAGATGGCGTCTGACTCTCTCTTTAACATGGTAAGTTTGGGAAAAGGTGCTATAAATAAAAAAATAGACAAAGTACTATTAAAAACCCGCCGAATATATGTCAACCTATGTCACGGTAACATATATTGAGCGAGTTTTAACAGTATTTTATCCAGTTTTTTATTTATAACACCTTGTCCCAAACTTACCGTGTTAAAGAGAGAGTCAGACGCCATCTTGAATTTTCCAATACATCGGTAAACACTGTATGGTTTTCGAGCTGAATACACATGTTACATTGAATAAAAACACAAAAAATATATCCAGTTTGGTAGAAAAGTAACTTATCTTGCATTTGATAACATTTATTTGTTATATCTTTGTTTTTTGACAACTTTTTCGAATCTATGTGTACATTAATACAAACCCCAACATTTCAACAGAAAACCGATGTATTTTAACAGTGAATTTATTCAGTTTTTAACTCAGAAAAAAAGTCAATAACAATAAAATACAAAAAAAAAAAAAAAAAAAAAAAAAAAAATCACACTTCCATGCTTATGTAATCGCCTAAAAAAAGAAAAACTACTAATTACATGCAACAAAAGTAATAAAATTTGGATTAAACCCTACCATGGGGATCTACTCCCATTCTCCTATTCCATTCCCTGTTTCAAGCATGACAGTTAAAAAAAACAAAAAAGAAACAGTGAAGATTTAAGGGGAAATAACTCCATAAGAGTTGCATCCCTTGAGTAAGGAAAGATTGCACATAATATCTACTAATGTGTTTAAGGTTTCTCTGTACAGGGGTTTGTCAGGGCAACCTGGCATGACGAATGGTACACTTTCTCCAAGTGATGTTACCGCAAGTAAAAGCACAAAGCTGGAGTCTCTACCAGACTAGATGAATTCTTGTGATGGAATCCAGTAAAAACAAGAGACAACAAGAAAGATACACTCTAACATATATTTAAATGGTCAATTAAGAAGAGGAAAATTAGGTTCCCAATTTCTTTACTAACTCAATGTTCGAGATGTAAATGAGAATTTAAATAAAATATTCAAATATCGATGAGTCTCGTATAGAAATCAAATGTTAGATCCTACGATGGGAGCCCTTGATTTCTGAGCACTTTGAAGGAAAAAAATTTTTAAATTAAAAATTCCCAGAGAAGGCAGTGGAAATGGTCTCAAATCTCTGTTTTCTTCATTCAATCACAAGCAACATTGGTTCTTGTATCTATAGTATATATATATATATATATATATACATATATAGTATATAAATACATATATATACTAGCAGGGGTGCCCGGCGTTGCTCGGGTGTTTGGAGGTGTATGCTGTGCAAAAAAAGCAAAAAAACAAAAAAAATGGTTAATTTTTTAAAACTTTGACCCCTATTATGACCCCTTAAAATTTATAGTTTCGGGCTCAAATCACTTTATTAAGTTAGATCCAGGTTCAAGGAACCTATATCTAAAATTTCAAGTGTCTAGACCCAAAATTGTCGGAGGAGTTTGGTAGAGTTCTTAAAGGTCAAATCGTTGAAATTTGACCCCTTAATAGCCAAATTTCTAGCTGACACCCGTCACATCGATTTTCCCAAATCTCAGTACCCGGTATTTCAAATTTCGAGTCTATAGATTAAAAATTGACAGAGTTATTGCATAGGGAAATGTACACAGACAGACACGTTCATTTTTATATATATATATATATATATATATATATATATATAGTAAATAAATAAATAATATATATTTAGCTTTATTTTTTTTTTACAATCATATATATATATATATATATACAGACAGACACGTTCACTTTTATAGATATATATATATATATATATATAATTTGATTAGTTTTTTTGGAAAAAGAATTCCAGCAGAGTGCTCAATTAAAAGGAAAATCCAAATTTTAAGAGCGTACTTATATTTTGTGTACAGAAAGTTGTTAGTTGAGACAGGTCATTGGTACCGTCGGTTTCAAGCCCGATAATAAGGCCCGTTTAAGGTATCCGAATATTGGCTGAAGAGAGCTCGATAAGGATACCTTAAACGGGCCTTATTATCGGGCTTGAAACCGACGGTACCAATGACCTGTCTCAACTAACAACTTTCTGTACACAAAATATATATATATATATATATATATAAATAAATAAACAATATATATTTAGCTTCTTTTTTTTTTTTTTTTAACAATCATATGTATATATGACACTAAATGTTCAGATGAAACAAAATACGGACAAATTTGTATCAAATGATTTTGATTATTTGGCTACGTGGTTGTGACATAATGTGATAAAGGGTTTAGATATACATGTAGTTTTAGTTGAGAGACAACAGAGTCAAGAGTGGAGCCTGGCTAGTGACAGGATTGAAAGAGATTGTCTCCAAGTCCGGGAGTTAATGTAAACAAACACTTGTCATAAAATGTCTTCATCCTTTGTTTATTCATTTCAATCCTTTTGTTAATAGCATATAACCAAAATAATCATTTTCGTGATTTTGTCTGTTGACATGAGATACCTGCTATCTATACTCCTATAAATTTGTGTTGTTTTTTTTTTGTATTGATATTCATATTAAAAACCCTTTTTTTCATTTATTTTTAAAAAATACAACTTTGTTATATATGGGCCGTGGAATTGCATTCATCTGCATTTAGTTAATTTGCATAAACATTCATTTTAATCAATTCCTTATTAGATTTTTTTCCTGTTTTCTAGTGGGATGATCATCTTTAGTTAACTATTACGTGTAATTATATTTATGCAGATATTCTACATGATTTATACTTGCGTAATATTTGCGTAAAAAGGTTATAATAAACACAAACCTCTTTCTATATATATTTATGTATATATTTTTGTTTAAAAATTTTGCCTACCAAACTCTTCTGTCAGTTTTTGGTCTACAGACAAAACTTGATACATAAGGTATTTGAACCTTGAACCCATGCAAAACTTTATATTTGGGTTTTGTGATACTATAAAGTGGCCCAGAGGTGGATTTTAGCCACTAAGTGCTGAGAGGGGGGAATAGACAAAGGAAGAGGAAATAGCTTAGAATAAACAAAGAAATCGGAAATATCCTACAATCAACAATAGATAGAAAGTAACAAACAATAACAATAGAAACCTACTGATAAAACAGGGAAGGCCAGCTTCCGGTAGCCAGGGTGGGGTGGGCGCCCTGACATACCAAGACAGAGGAGACAGGAGTTGACATCTAGATGTGCTAGACGGCGGATGGAAGTTGGACAGTTAGAGTTGACAACTAGATACCCTTGACGGCGCATGGGAGTTGATAACGACTACAGTTGAACAGTTATAAGGTTGACTGTGAAATAGAGACGTGGACAATTCTAGAGTTGACTGTGAAACAGAGATAGACGAATGTAATATCAATAGGACGGGGAGAAGACACACACACACTCACAAGTCCAACAGTCAATTTATATGTGAACATTGGCGTTTGTGTTTTTCCTTTGTTCATATTTCTATTTCGTGAACCGCGTGTGTTCTCATCGACAGTCGCCAACGGGAAAATGACGATCCTGCTAGTATATATATATATATATATATGAAGAAGCACAAAAGGACAGGGGAAACGGTTCAAGGACAGCTTGGTTTTTATTTAAACTGGTGGGAAAGCCTAAAATAGATGTTCCTAGCATATTGTAAGCCACAAAAAGCCATGATTACTGAATTGAGGAACACAAGAGGAAACGTATGATTCGAAAAAACTTACATACGGAAGATACTTCAGAGCTTGGATCAAACTGACGAGCCAGGAAGCAATGGGCAAACAACATCATCATCAACATCATATATATATATGGTATGTATATATATATATATATATATATATATATATATATACTCCTATAAATTCGTTTTTCAAGCATGTGTATTGATATTCATATTAAAATCCCTTTCTCTATTTATTTAAAAAGAAAATACAATTTTGTTATGTATGGTTCGTTGAATTGCATTCACTAGCAAAAGATCTAACTAATTTGCATATTCTTTTAAACATTCATTTTAATTAATTCCCTATTAGTTTCTTCGGTTTTCTTATGGGATGATCATCTTTAGTTAACTATTACGTGTAATTCTATTCATGCAGATATTCTACATGATTTATACTTGCATAATATTTGCGTAAAAAGTTTATAGTAAATACAAAATTGTTTGCATATATATTTATGTATGCGTATATATTTTTATTTAACAAATTTTGCCTACCAAACTCCTCCTGAAGTTTTTGGTCTACATACATGAAACTTCATATATAAGGTATTCGAATCCATGCGAAACTGTATATTTGGGTTTTAGCCCAGAAAAATCGGTGGAAATTAAAAAAAATGAAATTTGCCAGGTGACGGTCGAATACCGTCATTACGAACGCATAACGTATTAGCTATTTGTTCATGTTTTAATTTTTAGCCTTGCCGTAAATATGTCTCCATTGCCCAGTCATTGGCAGCAGAGGCAAAAAAAGATCGTAAGCTGAAGGTTTTGGTTTTGATTCTCGGTGGTGGCGCACGAGTCTTTAATTTTTTTAAAAACTTTTTAAATCATTACTATATATTGCGTCCAATATAATCTATACTATAAATCTAACCTGTTTGTTTAAATGTGTGTATATATGTATGTTTGTCTGCCTAAAATTTTCGACAGGCGACAGATTTTCACGAGATCGGTATCATTGTGAAACCTACCTTTCGGACGACAAATACAGAAAAATTGGCTAAAAACATCAATCACTTCACCCTCAACTGGGTGCTTTTTTGCCGATGTTTTCGAAAGCCATCCTCTCTTTTCGATTGACTAGCCTTAATTTAAACCTACATCACTTCTGGTTTGGCGATGGGCAAAACAGCAAAAACATCACGTTTTTTTTTCATGTTCTTTTCCTCCTTCACGGTACGGGTTCGAGCCTGCCTGCCTACAACCAATTTTTTTTTTTCTCAACACACACATCCAAACACCCAGGCAATGCTGGGCGCCAAGGCTAGTATATATATATATATATATATATGCAACCCAATACTACCTGCCTCATGGTCAGGTCACCGGCGACTAAACTGGTTCCCCCACAAGACTGGTTTGGTGAGGAGGGTGGCTAGTCTCCCTGAAGGATTAAAAACAAGACCTTTCAAAGGGCGAATGAACCCTTTTTCAAGGTCAACGGCCAACTAGCACCATGTGTGTTTGTGTGTATGTATGTGTGTGTTGCGGTAGAGTAGGCTCCCGTAAGTCGTGGCAAAGGCAACCTTTCTAGGAGAAGCTAATTTCTGATTTAAAAAACCATAAAGCTGGAGACCAGTACCCACATTAAGCTGGTCTGCAGTTTAACTTGTTGCTGGCTATTTTGCTCTTGCTTGTTGCTGGATCTCAACATTTTGAACTGAGAGAGAAACTCTGTAACATCATCTGTGTATAGATACTCTCTCAGGCATTTGTCTATAAAAATGGTCCTGTAGCGATGGAAAAGTTGTGACGCGTGGAGGCTTGAAATGCTGGAAGCAATAATTGATCTCAATGACCGTTTTCAATATCATGCCTGCTTGAGCATGTGAATTCACCAGGACTAAAAAAAAAAAAAAAAAAAAGTCATTTTTCGGCTCATAGACATTAAGTGTCTAAGGGAGTGGCACTCGTCTGACAAAACGTTGCAATCATCATCATATATTTATATATATATATATATATATATAAATATATATATATATATATATTTATATATACACGTATACATGAATATGTAAAAAAGGGGAGGACACGATCAGAAACTGACATACTTGTCGTAAAGCACCATAGCATCGTCCTGTGCTTGAAGGCCATCATAGCAACCATGCGAGAGGGACAAATGTTGTTGGAAGTTCTCAGCCGCCATCCAGAATTGAAACAGTTTTATCGCGTTTTCCTGCTCCATAAACTGAAGACAGAAAAAAGAAAAAAAAAAATTAAATGAGGGGAGGGGAACAAAAAAAAAAAGGGTTATAACCAACTAATGTATTTCCTAATTTTCTGTGGGACGCTACTGGAAACGGTGACAAAGCAAATCAGTTCCTTCAATTTCATTGTTTTTCAGTATTTCTATTTTGAAGCGATTTATCGAAACAAAATATAAGAAAAGGGCATTATTAAAAAATATATACTATAAAAATTAACAAACTTAAACAGATAAAAATTGCACTTTTAATAAAATCTTTTAAAAGTTTTTATTTCATTTGAAATTTTATAAGAAATATGTTTATGAAATTATAAAATCAATTTTTTTTTTTAATTTCAAAAATAAGTTTTTATTTGAATTTATATAATAAATGTATGCTTATGAAAGTATAAAAATAAAATTATTGAAATCAAAATAAAATATCAAATACCATAAAAAACGTATCTGATACAAAATAGTTTTAAAAAGTTTTAAAGTGTTTTCAATAATTCTTTTAAAAAAAATTTCAATAATTCTTTTAAAAAAATTTCAATAATTCTTTAAAAAAAATTTCAATAATTCTTTTAAAAAAAAAAAAGAAAAAGAGTGCAAAAAGTGTTTTCAATAATTCTTAAAAAATTTTTTTTTTTGATAATTCTTAATTAAAATAAGAAAAAAAAAAAAATTGATTCAAATAAAGATGAAATGAGAGGGGATGCTAATCTATTCAACATCTTTTTCTCTTATTAAATATATTCTTTCCCTAATCCCTGTCCTACTCAACACTTCTCTTCTTTCACTTTTGAAATTTTTTCTAACGTTTTACTCCTCTTTTATTAATTCTCCCCCTAAATTATTCCATTACTAAACTTAAATAGTATTATCTTTTTTGCCTATACTCTTATATAATGCTGACTTTTTTCTCCTTCTGATGAGAAGCATTTAGCTTTGAAATGCCATCTTAGTTCATATTCATCAATATGAACCAAGATACCTTCTGGAACTACCAACAATGTTGAATCGGCTATGAATTTTCTTTTTCTTTCTTTTGTCTTTTTTCCAACATATTGTCATGCATAGTTTTCTTTCTAAGCAAAGAAATTCTATTTTTTTCTGAAGAGTACATGCAGAAGAAGAGTCGGTATTGACATAATAACCAATTGCTTCTGCATAATGAAACAGATCTGTAAAAAAATGTACTGAAATTTTAACATGCTGGAGGTGTTTTATCTAAAAAATAAATATTTGGATCTTGAAATGTAACTATACTGCTATACTGTTATTGTTGTACATATATATATATATATATATATATATATATATATATATATAATACATATATAGAAAATAAATGACAAAAGGTTATATTCCAAAATTCATGATGTTGACCATCTTATAATTTATTCCTTTAATTCAGTTGACTTATACAATTTTCGGATTTTAATCATGTCAAATCACATTTCAATTCCTTTTCACGGATTGATTGTTGCTATTTCTTCTGATGAGTTAAGGGGATAATAGATTCACTGATTGATATAATAATTGATTGATTTTGCGCTACAAAACAGATACTGTCAAGAATTGTATAAGTCAACTGAATTAAAGGAATAAATTATAAGATGGTCAACATCATGAATTTTGGAATATAAATTTTTGTCAGTTATTCTCTATATTGCTCTGTAATTACACTGAGCTCCTTAAATAAGGATTGATATATATTATAAGAAAAAATATATATATATACACACCCACAAAACATACTAATAGCTGTATTGATTCTGTGCTAATGGGTTGTGGGTTTTGCTAAAAATAAACCTAAAAGAATAGCAAAGAACAATTCTAAAATGAGAATCGCAAAAAAAAAAAATTAAAAAGTTGAGTTCTCACTTCCATAAAGTAGAAAATGGCCGTGTCGTTGTATAAGATATCTGCCAAGTAGACTTTGCCGCTCGTCAACACGTTTATTTGATGCTTGCAATGGAACACACTGTGCAGGAAGTCAGCGTAATAACTGAAAGAAAGAAGATAAGGCACGTGAGAATTCAGAGAGTGAGATGGAAAAGGGAAGAGAGTGAGAAAGTGTGAAAAGAGAAAGGGAGAGAAAAACTAGGGCTAAAAAGGGATCATTTCAGACAAACAAAAAAAAACAAAAAAAAACGGTAAAAAATGGTGTTTGGAATTTTTGGGGGATGAAAATTGATGTTGAATTATTCAAACTATTCGTTTTGATTTTGATTTTTGTGACATCCAAGTGGATGTAAACTTAAACCTTGTTCTATTAAACTTTTTATTTAAATAATCAAATTTCCCTTGTTTTAATTAAACTTTTTATTGTTTAAATAATTTAATATCCCTTTTTTTTAAATTAAACTTTGTATTGTTTAAATTTAATTTCCCTTTCTTTAACTTTTTATTGTTTAAATTATTTAATATCCCTTTTTTAATTAAATTTTTTTTGATATAATTTAATTTCCCTTTTTTAATTAAACTTTTTATTGTTTAAATAATTTAATTTCCCTTTTTTAATTAAACTTTTTATTGTTTATATAATTTAATTTCCCTTTTTTAATTAAAGTTTTTATTGTTTAAATAATTTAATTTCCCTTTTTTTAATTAAACATTTTATTGTTTATATAATTTAATTTCTCTTTTTTAATTAAACATTTTATTGTTTAAATAATTTAATTTCCCTTTCTTTAATTAAACTTTTTATTGTTTATATAATTTAATTTCCCTTTTTTATTAAACTTTATTGTTTATATAATTTCCCTTTTTTAATTCAACTTTTTATTGTTTATATAATTTAATTTCCCTTTTTTAATTAAACGTTTTATTGTTTAAATAATTTCCCTTTTTTAATTAAACTTTTTATTGTTTATATAATTTAATTTCCCTTTTTTAATCAAACTTTTTATTGTATATATAATTTAATTTCCCTTTTTTAATCAAACTTTTTATTGTTTATATAATTTAATTTCCCTTTTTTAATTAAACTTTTTATTGTTTAAATAATTTAATATCCCTTTTTTAATTAAACTTTTAATTGTTTAAATAATTTAATTTCCTTTTTTAATTAAACTTTTTATTATTTAAATAGTTTAATTTCCCTTGTTTTAATTAACTTTTTATTGTTTAAATAATTTAATTTTTTTTGTTTTAATTAGACTTATTGTTTAAATAATTTAATATCCCTTTTTTAAATTAGACTTTTTATTGTTTAAATAATTTAATTTCCCTTTTTAATAAAACTTTTTATTGTTTAAATAATTTAATATCCCTTGTTTTAATTAAACTTTTTATTGTTTAAATAATTTAATATCACTTGTTTTAATTAAACTTTTTATTGTTTAAATAATTTAATTTCCCTTGTTTTAATTAACTTTTTATTGTTTAAATAATTTAATATCCCTTGTTTTAATTAAAGTTTTTATAGTTTAAATAATTTAATATCCCTTTTTTAATTAATTTTTTATTGTTTAAATAATTTAATTTCCTTTTTTAATTAAACTTTTTATTGTTTAAATAATTTAATTTCCTTTTTTTAATTAAACTTTTTATTGTTTAAATAATTTAATATCCTTTTTTTAATTAAACTTTTAATTGTTTAAATAATTTAATTTCCTTTTTTTAATTAAACTTTTTATTGTTTAAATAATTTAATATCCCTTTTTTTAATTAAACTTTTTATTGTTTAAATAATTTAATATCCGTTTTTTAATTAAACTTTTTATTGTTAAAATAATTTAATATCCCTATTTTAATTAAACTTTTTATTGTTTAAATAATTTAATATCCCTTTTTTTAATTAAATTTTTTATTGTTTAAATAATGTTATATCCCTTGTTTTAATTAAACTTTTTATTGTTTAAATAATTTAATTTCCCTTTTTCAATAAAACTTTTTATTGTTTATATAATTTAATTTCCCTTTTTTAATCAAACTTTTTATTGTTTAAATAATTTAATTTCCCTTTTTTAATTAAATTTTTATTGTTTAAATAATTTAATTTCCTTTTTTTAATTAAACTTTTTATTGTTTAAATAATTTAATATCCCTTTTTTTAATTAAACTTTTAATTGTTTAAATAATTTAATTTCCCTTTTTTAATTAAACTTTTTATTGTTTAAATAATTTAATATCCCTTTTTTAATTAAACTTTTAATTGTTTATATAATTTAATTTCCCTTTTTTAATCAAACTTTTTATTGTATATATAATTTAATTTCCCTTTTTTAATCAAACTTTTTATTGTTTATATAATTTAATTTCCCTTTTTTAATTAAACTTTTTATTGTTTAAATAATTTAATATCCCTTTTTTAATTAAACTTTTAATTGTTTAAATAATTTAATTTCCTTTTTTAATTAAACTTTTTATTATTTAAATAGTTTAATTTCCCTTGTTTTAATTAACTTTTTATTGTTTAAATAATTTAATTTTTTTTGTTTTAATTAGACTTATTGTTTAAATAATTTAATATCCCTTTTTTAAATTAGACTTTTTATTGTTTAAATAATTTAATTTCCCTTTTTAATAAAACTTTTTATTGTTTAAATAATTTAATATCCCTTGTTTTAATTAAACTTTTTATTGTTTAAATAATTTAATATCACTTGTTTTAATTAAACTTTTTATTGTTTAAATAATTTAATTTCCCTTGTTTTAATTAACTTTTTATTGTTTAAATAATTTAATATCCCTTGTTTTAATTAAAGTTTTTATAGTTTAAATAATTTAATATCCCTTTTTTAATTAATTTTTTATTGTTTAAATAATTTAATTTCCTTTTTTAATTAAACTTTTTATTGTTTAAATAATTTAATTTCCTTTTTTTAATTAAACTTTTTATTGTTTAAATAATTTAATATCCTTTTTTTAATTAAACTTTTAATTGTTTAAATAATTTAATTTCCTTTTTTTAATTAAACTTTTTATTGTTTAAATAATTTAATATCCCTTTTTTTAATTAAACTTTTTATTGTTTAAATAATTTAATATCCCTTTTTTAATTAAACTTTTTATTGTTAAAATAATTTAATATCCCTATTTTAATTAAACTTTTTATTGTTTAAATAATTTAATATCCCTTTTTTTAATTAAATTTTTTATTGTTTAAATAATGTTATATCCCTTGTTTTAATTAAACTTTTTATTGTTTAAATAATTTAATTTCCCTTTTTCAATAAAACTTTTTATTGTTTATATAATTTAATTTCCCTTTTTTAATCAAACTTTTTATTGTTTAAATAATTTAATTTCCCTTTTTTAATTAAATTTTTATTGTTTAAATAATTTAATTTCCTTTTTTTAATTAAACTTTTTATTGTTTAAATAATTTAATATCCCTTTTTTTAATTAAACTTTTAATTGTTTAAATAATTTAATTTCCTTTTTTAATTAAACTTTTTATTGTTTAAATAATTTAATATCCCTTTTTTAATAAAACTTTTTATTCTTTAAATAATTTAATTTCCCTTTTTTAATTAATCTTTTTATTTTTAATTAAATTTTTATTGTTTAAATAATTTAATTTCCTTTTTTTAATTAAACTTTTTATTGTTTAAATAATTTAATATCCCTTTTTTTAATTAAATTTTTTGTTGTTTAAATAATGTTATATCCCTTGTTTTAATTAAACTTTTTATTGTTTAAATAATTTAATTTCCCTTTTTCAATAAAACTTTTTATTGTTTATATAATTTAATTTCCCTTTTTTAAACAAACTTTTTATTGTTTAAATAATTTAATTTCCCTTTTTTTAATTAAACTTTTTATTGTTTAAATAATTTAATATCCCTTTTTTTAATTAAACTTTTTATTGTTTAAATAATTTAATTTCCCTTTTTTAATTAAACTTTTTATTGTTTAAATAATTTAATATCCCTTTTTTTAATTAAACTTTTTATTGTTTAAATAATTTAATTTCCTTTAATTAAACTTTTTATTGTTTAAATAATTTAATATCCCTTTTTTTAATTAAAATTTTTATTGTTTAAATAATTTAATTTCCTTTTTTTAATTAAACTTTTTATTGTTTAAATAATTTAATTTCCCTTCTTTTTAATTAAACTTTTTATTGTTTAAATAATTTAATTTCCCTTTTTCAATAAAACTTTTTATTGTTTATATAATTTAATTTCCCTTTTTTAATCAAACTTTTTCTTGTTTAAATAATTTAATTTCCCTTTTTTTAATTAAACTTTTTATTGTTTAAATAATTTAATTTCCTTTTTTTAATTAAACTTTTTATTGTTTAAATAATTTAATATCCCTTTTTTTAATTAAACTTTTTATTGTTTAAATAATTTAATATCCCTTTTTTAATTAAACTTTTTATTGTTTAAATAATTTAATTTCCTTTTTTTAATTAAACTTTTTATTGTGTAGAAACTTTTTTCCACCTTCTGTCTTTCCTTCTCTCTCCCTCCCCTTCTTTACCCCCCTCTCTTGGTGTATCTTGTGCTGCTACTGCTTCTATTATCACGTGTTGAATGCGTGCCTTTCGATTGATAAAAGGAGATGTGTGCACCATTTTGTTGGAAGTTTTGAACAAGAGAAAGAAGTCGTCTCAGTATCCTGTGTCAAGAGAAAAGACGTTAAAAATCGCAAGTTTTAAACAAGAGAAACAAGTGGTTTGGTTTCTTTTTCTTTAATCGGGATTCATCAAGGAAGACGATACAGAATTAGTCAGAAAAGACTGTTTAAAAAATCCGAGTTGTAAATGAAATTGCAACGACCTCTTCACCGAGGAAGAAAGAACTAATTTAAGGCCTAGAATTGTTCTTGTAAAAAAAGAACATTAACTCGAGTGAGGCATTAGAATTTACGTCAAAAGGAATCAAGAAATCTTCTATAGAAATACATTACACCACAGAAGATTTGGATTATTTTCTTGGATTACAGAACCAAGAGGATTGAAATTTTCTCGAATGAGAACATTTAAGTTGATGGCGCAAGGGAGGTAATTTACATACACCCTCTTAAAAAGATTAAGTGTTGATGTGTTTTATTTCAGTTCTTTGACACGCAGTAAGCCCTGACTACACCTATATACTTACCCCTACTATCCCTTACAATATTGTTAATAGAGTTCTTTGAGAACCGCCAGAGGGACTAATTTGGCAGACACTGTTATTGGTGAACATGAAACTGACTATACCTTTCTTTCCCTGTTTACCTTTCCATGTATTAAAAAAAAAAAAAAAATTGTTTATCGTGGTATTCTTTTGTTTTTTTGTTTTTTGTGCAATGGGATAACCTTCATTGGACGTCATGATAAAATTCCCATTAATTGTTTGAATAATTTAATTTCCCTTGTTTTAATTAAACCTTTTATTGTTTAAATAATTTAATTTCCCTTTTTTTAATTAACATTTTTATTGATTAAATAATTTAATTTCCCATTTTTTAATTAACCTTTTTATTATTTGAATAATTTAATTTCCCTTGTTTTAATTAAACTTTTTATTTTTTAAATAATTTAATTTCCATAGTTAGCGGCCATCATCACGTTGTTTCAAACTTTTTAAAAACTATTTCATCTCAAGAGTGCATTATTTTTTTTTTTACGAACTGATTCAAGATTAAGTTTAGGAAAATCCTTATTATTCGAAACATAGCATCTAATCTCAAGTTACATGAAGACATCGGCATCAGCCAAGAATCATTTCCTTACTCGTTTTCCATCCGTTCGAGCACGTATTGTTGACAATCAACGAAACATTGTGGATCGACTTTGCCGTCTTCCTGACAGATTTTACCTGAAAAGAAAGAAATACAAAAGACGTTCAGTTTTTTCATAAATGATTACAAAAATTGGTTATTTCATATATTTATATTTATCGATCCAAACGACTTCTGAGGTGATCCACATGAAAAGATTTGCATCGGCAAATATGCAAAATAACCCAATAATAATTTAAATCTTTACTTATGTATAAAAGGAACTTTGTGTGTGTGCGTATGTGTGTGTATTTTTTTTTTTTTTTTTTTTTTTTACATGGAAGTCACCACTTATCAAGGCCCGGAGGCCACTTGGGGATAAGGGTTATTGCGTGTACAGTAATCAATAGGACAATATTGTAGTAATAGTTAGTAATAGAGATTTGATAAAGTGTCTTACTTAAGGAGGCGGTTTATCAGGAACTTGTTTATGTTGGACTTGAAGACATCCAAGTTGTAGTCAGGTGGGAAACAGGCAAACGGAAGAGAGTTCCACGGGCGTGCACTTCTAAGAAAGAAGCTTTGTTCTTGGAATCTACGTTTTGATTTAGGCACAGATAAAGAGTGGGGAAAATTACTGACAGTGGTTTCAGCTAGACGAGTGTTTTTTTGTGAAAGATTGGCAAGGGGGGACCAGAGATTGGAGCTCAGACGAGCACTTCCCATGTATTAGTTCATTCCTTATGGATTATGAAATTTCACACAAATATTTTTTTTACTCACCTTCGCGCTAAACAAGACACATCGCGACGTGGACGTAAGAGGCTACTAATTGGGACCATGCCTAAGAAAGATTAGCGAGATATTTTGAACTTCTGCATGTCAGTACAGTTAGGAAAGCAGGTAGCAGCAAGGGAATTCTAAAGTCTAGCTGTTTGGGGGAAGAAACTATTAGAGTAAAAAGCTTTCTGGTATTTAGGGGCCTCAACAGTGACGGGGTTGGTTTTGTTGCTAAGCAGGTTATTTGGGGATATGTATGTTGAGGGGGGAACAAGTGTAAAGAGTTCATCAGAGTACATTCCATTAAAATACTTGTAAAATAGGCATAAGGATGCAACATTGCGGTGATGGAACAGGAATTAGAACCTAGTTGACAAAGTAGATACTTTATGTATCTGGCAGTGTTCTTAGATAGGTTTGATTGCAAAAAATGTGCGATTTTATCGATATCAGTGATAATAAAAATATGGCATGGAACATTCGTTGATCCTCACTGGAGCCTGGGTAACGTCAGG
The DNA here is from genome assembly GCF_053919585.1 of Euprymna scolopes. Taxonomy (NCBI): domain Eukaryota; kingdom Metazoa; phylum Mollusca; class Cephalopoda; order Sepiida; family Sepiolidae; genus Euprymna; species Euprymna scolopes. Next base: position 67,493,316 of record NC_136526.1, read on the forward strand.
TCTCCCTGCTAATTTATTAATAAAATTGTGTGTGTGTTCCCATCCTTTATATGACTTTCATATTTTTTGTTTGAAACATGCAACAATTCATAAAAGACATTTAAAAAATCCCACTAAAAAAATTGTTACAAAATTAAATCTAGCGAAATGCATTTCTGTTTCTTCATAAACAAGCCAACATGTTGAATAAAAAATAATTTCGGATTTAAAACTTTTTAAAATCGGATTTTGAAATTTAAGTTGCATGATAATAGATTTTTCATGGAATTGAATTTTTTTTATTAAAAAATGTTTTAATTGATTTATAAAATAATAAGATATAAAAATCTTTTAGTTTAATGTTGAAATAGTTAAGGAAAAAAAGGAAAAGAAAAAGAGAAAATGAAGTGAAGAAAAAGAAAAAATTGAAAAAAGAAAAAAAAATTGAAAAAAGAAAAAAAAAATGAAAAAAGAAAAAAAATGAAAAAAGAAAAAAAATTAAAAAGAAAAAAATTGAAAAAGAAAGAAATTGAAAAAGAAAAAAATTGAAAAAGAAAAAAATTGAAAAAGAAAAAATCGAAAAAAGAAAAAAAATCGAAAAAAGAAAAAAAAATCGAAAAAAGAAAAAAAAATTGAAAAAAGAAAAAAAGGTGAAAATATAAAAAAATTTGAAAAAAGAAAAAAAATTTTTAAAAAAAATTAAAAAAAGAAAAAAAAATTAAAAAAAGAAAAAAATTAAAAAAAGAAAAAAAATTAAAAAAAGAAAATTTTTTAAAAAAGTGAAAAAATGAAAGAAGAAAAAAAATGTAAACAAAATAAGGAACGATGAAAAAAGAAGAGGTGAAAATAGAAAAAAAAGTGAAAATAGAAAAAAAAATTGAAAAAAGAAAAAAAAAATTGAAAAAAGAAAAATTAAAAAAAAATGTAAAAAAAAATAAGGAACGATGAAAAAAAAAGTGAAAATAGAAAAAAAAGTGAAAATAGAAAAAAAAGTGAAAATAGAAAAAAAAGAAGTGAAAATAGAAAAAAAAAGTGAAAATAGAAAAAAAAAGTGAAAATAGAAAAAAAAAAGAAGTGAAAATAGAAAAAACAAAAAAGAAGTGAAAATAGAAAAAAGAAAAAAGAAGAGGTGAAAAAAGAAAAAGAAAAAAGAAGAGGTGAAAATAGAAAAAAGAAGAGGTGAAAATAGAAAAAGAAAAAAGAAGAGGTGAAAATAGAAAAAAAAGAAGTGAAAATAGAAAAAAAAAAGGTGAAAATAGAAAAAAAAAAGAAAAAAAAAAGGACAAAATTGACGTACTGGTTGTCTCGTTCCTCAGTTCATCCGTGATGCCAATCGGGTGGCTCGCATCAAAAGAAATATACTTTGTATAAATACTGACTGCATCTTTTTCTATACCTGAAGAAAAAAAAAACGAAACGCACATCAACATCTAAGTGTGACAAATTCGATTTCTTTAATTTTTCATGCAATAAGTTTTGTGTTTGAAATACTTCAGCCACTTGAACGTTTGCAAGTGAAAAACCCAAGCAATAAGCTTTTGTCTCTTCGACATTGCCGTCTCTTAGTATTGTGGTGCCTGTAAACTAGAATAGACAAAGTAGACAGCCACACCCACTTTGCCCTTGTGCCGCATCTTTTATAAAATATTGTAATTTTTAAGCGATAAATAACATAAGGAATACGTTCAATGAATTTGTGGATGACAAGAAAATAATTTCCACATTTTCCGCAAGCTTTTTCGGCTTTAATTGCTTAATGCTATTATAGTATTAGATTGATTTGTATCGCACAGGTGTATCAGAATTTTTGTAGGAATTTTTGACACCCCTAACACGAAACTGCGAATAAAATATAAAAATCTCGTAATTTCTCTGTTAAAGGTGGATTGCTTATTTTCTTTATAGATTATACTTCCAAAATAAACTATTAAAGTTGTATAAAAAGTAATAGAAATATTTTTTTTTATTTTTTAAAAACTCTTTATCTGTGCCTAAATCAAAACGTGGATTCCATGAACAAAGCTTCTTTCTTAGAACTGCACACCTGTGGAACTCTGTTCCATCTGCCTGCTTCCCACCTGACTATAACTTGGATGTCTTTAAGTCCAACGTTAACAAATTCCTAATGAACCGCTCTCTTAAGTAAACACTTCATTAAATCTCCACACTAACGTACTGTACTTGCAATAATCCTTATCCCTGAGTGGCTTCCGGGCCTTGATAAGTGGTGACCACCGTGTAAAAAAAAAAAAAAAAAAAAAAAAAACTAATGAAATTAATTGAATTTTACGAGTTCAGTATTTTTCAATTTTTAAACTTAAAAAATCTATCAAAATTTTTCTATTGATTCAATTTTTACGATATTTTCAGGGTCAATGTGAAATTTTATGCTCTTTCCAATAAATCGAATATAATATTTTAGACAAACGTTTTTTTTTTAATTCACGCCCCCCCCCCATTTTGAAATGTCTATTAAAAAGTAAATAATTAATTTATATGCCAAAGTTTTATATATCACAAATTGAAGATAAAAGATCAATAAATAATATATTCTAATTTAAAACAAAAAAAAAAAGAACAGTTTTTTGGAAATTCACCTG